>NC_028359.1:19638821-19652430 GCF_000741045.1 Vigna radiata var. radiata | reverse complement strand
CACATCAAATTCGCGTATTTAGTTAAAGGTACTGCCTTAGGGCAGGCGTTGTGGGGGTGCTAACACCTTCCCCACACGTAACCGACTTCCGAAACCAGAATTTGGTTTTGTAGACCTTGCCTTATCATTTTATGGTTTTTCCGTAGTTTTCCAGAATAAACTATGGTGGCGACTCCAAAACTTTTTTTTCAAATTGTTTTCTTTTTTTGGATCGTCTTCGTCCCGTTGCGATTTTCCGGTTGCGACAATGGGCTAAACACAAAATACAAATAAGAAATATAAACAAACTAAATAAGAAATATTAACTAACTAACTAAAGATAAGAGATAATATAAACTAAATATAATATTTCTAACAGTGGGAAATGACAGTTATATGCAAGCTGAAGGTTTGATTGAAGCTCTGAATATTCAAGTTCAAGGGGCTAGATTTGAATTCCCTGTATTTTTGCTACCTATTTCCGGTGCTGATTTGATTTTGGGAGCCAATTGGTTAAAAACTATAGGATCTCATATTGCGGATTTTGATGCATTGCAATTGAAGTTTTTACATGAGGGGAAATTTATAACTCTACAAGGCACTCGTGATTCTTCACCTACAAATGCACATTTTCATCACATCAGAAGAATGGTGAACACTGATTCTATTGCCGAGGTTTTCAGTATGCAATTGATTGAAGACAACCACTCTCAATCCCCAATGTATGCACTGCCTGTGGATGTCGCACCAAATTTGGCATTACTGTTACGCCATTACAATGCAGTTTTTGATGTTCCTAAATCCTTGCCACCTCCACGATTCCAGGATCATTCTATTCCTTTGATTGAAGGCTCTCATCCTGTCAAGGTTAAACCATATAGGTACCCACATAGTCAAAAAGTTGAAATTGAAAAATTAGTGCAAGGCATGCTTGAGGAAGGCATAATTCAATCTAGCAAAAGTCCATTCTCTTCTCCAATCATGCTGGTCAAGAAGAAAGATGGCTCGTGGAGAGTTTGTACTGATTATCGTGCCCTGAATGCAATTACAATAAAAGACACTTTTCCCATTCCCACGGTGGATGAACTTATTGATGAGTTATTTGGAGCAATTTTCTTTTCCAAGCTAGACTTAAGATCTGGTTTTCACCAAATCTTGTTGAATCCAGTTGATAGATATAAAACTGCTTTCAGAACCCACCATGGACATTATGAATGGCTTGTAATGCCTTTTGGGTTAACTAATGCTCCAGCTTCCTTTCATAGTCTAATGAATGATATTTTCAAAGCATATCTGCGGAAATTTGTGTTAGTCTTTTTTTATGACATTTTGGTATTTAGTGGTTCATGGGAAGATCACTTGTATCATTTGGAAGTCGTATTAAAAACGCTTCAGCAACAACAATTATACGCCAGACTATCGAAATGCTCATTTGGAGTGAGAGAGATTGATTATTTGGGCCATACTTTATCTGGCACCGGTGTGGCTATGAAAACTTCTAAATTGGAGGCTGTCAAACAATGGCCGCTACCTACAACGGTCAAACAGCTGAGAGGATTTTTAGGCCTCACAGGTTATTATAGGAGATTTGTCAAGGGTTATGCCACAATTGCTGCACCTTTAACAGATTTGCTAAAAAAGGAATCCTTTCAGTGGAATCAGAATGCATCTCTAGCCTTTGGCAAGTTGAAGGATGGTTTAACCTCTGCTCTTGTGCTTGCCATTCCAAATTTCGAAGAACCATTTGTTTTGGAAACCGATGCTTCGGGATCGGGCATTGGAGCTGTTCTTAGCCAATCTCAACATCCAGTTGCATATTTTTCCAAGAAACTTTCTCCTCGAATGCAGAAACAATCGGTTTATATCAGAGAATTTTATGCCATCACAAAGGCTTTGGCTAAGTTTAGACATTACTTGTTGGGCCATAAGTTCATCATTCATACAGATCAGAAGAGTTTGAAAGAATTACTTAAGCAGAAGCTACAAACTCCTGAGCAGCAACAATGGTTCCTAAGTTTTTAGGATATGATTTTACTATCCAATATAAGTCTGGAAAAGAGAACATCCCTGCTGATGCTTTGTCTAGAATTTGTTTGATGGCTTGGTCAGAGCCTAATTTTAAATGGCTGGAACAAATTGCTCAGATGACCATAACGGATGCAGAATTGAACAAGTTGTTGCTGCAACATACTCAAGGCATTTTACCTGCTCATAAGTTTGTGGTTAAAGATGGCATAGTTTTCAAAAGGGGAAGATTAATGGTACCAGCAGACATGAAATTGAGGAATGAAATTCTGCAGGAGTTTCATGATTCTAAAGTAGGTGGTCATGCAGGCACTACTAAGACTATAGCCTGAATTTGCAAGCAATTTTATTGGCCAAAGATGTAGGAAGATATCAAGAAATATATAAGAAAGTGCAGTATCTGCCAATAAGCTAAAGTGGATCAAGCTTTGCCTTCTGGGTTATTACAACCATTTCCAATACCTCAACAGATTTGGGAGGACATAGGTATGGATTTCATTACAAATCTACCCTCTTCACATGGGTTTTCTACAATTATGGTAGTAATTGATAGACTTTCCAAGTTTGGACATTTCATTCCCTTGAAAGCTGATTATAACAGTAAGACTGTGGCAGAAGCTTTTATTAATAATGTGGCAAAGATTCATTGTTTTCCTAAAACCATGGTCTCAGATAGAGATAGGATTTTTATCAGTTCTTTTTGGCAGCATTTATTCAAAGCTCAAGGTACTACGTTGGCAATGAGCTCGGCTTGTCACCCTCAAAGTGATGGCCAAACTGAGATCCTTAACAAGACATTGGAAATGTATTTGCGCTGCTATGTTTTTGAGAACCCAAAGCTATGGTATTCTATGCTTCCCTGGGCTCAATTTTGGTATAATTCTTCTTACCATCACAGTATAAAAATGACTCCCTTTAAAGCTGTTTTTGGTTGGGAACCCCCTGGGTTATTCCTTATGAAGTTAATATTAAAGATCCTCCTTCGATTTAAGTGCAACAGCTCAAATACAACTTAATGAGAGCTCAAAATTACATGAAAATTCAAGCTGATAAGAAAAGACGAGACTTGCAACTGCAAATTGGTGATCTTGCCTTAGTGAAACTGCAGCCATATACACAAAATTTCGTGGCTCTTAGAAAGAATAAAAAACTGAGCATGAGGTTTTTTGGTCCATTTGAAGTAGTGGAGAAGATTGGAATAGTGGCTTACAAGTTAAAACTGCAGCAGACAACAAGAATTCACCCTATTTTTCACATTTCCTTGCTTAAAAAGTTTGTGGGAAATCAGTCTCAACCATACTTACCTCTACCTCTGACCACTAAGTTAAAACTGCAGCAGACAACTAGAATTCACCCTATTTTTCACATTTCCTTGCTTAAAAAGTTTGTGGGAAATCAATCTCAACCATACTTACCTCTACCTTTGACCACTAATGAGTTTGGACCTGTCATAAGTCCAAAGTAGGTGCTAGACACAAGGGTCATACAACGTAACTCTAATGACGTACCACAGGTGTTCATTCAATGGCAATCTACTTGGCAAAGCGGTCGGCGGCTTGGAGGGAAACCGCTGAGCGGTCAAATTAGGCGCTGAGCAGTGGAAAATAACGTTTTGGGGGTTTCTGCACTTTGAAAATTCTTCTTTGTAGTTCGCCCAAGCGGTCTCTACAAACCCTAGCACCTATTTTTCACTTTCAAGACCTTTACAAAAGAGTTTTCTCCATTTTTCCTATCACCCACTCACAAAACTCTCATCTTTCAACCATTCCATTGTCAAAAGTTTAGGGTTTTTGGTGAGAGCTTTGCATTGGGAGGGATTCATCATCAATTCAAAGAGTCTTGCAAGCATTTAAAGGATCTTCACTCAAGTAAGTGATGCAATTTCATTGTTAGGGTTTCTAAAATTGAAATTTGATGAAGAACATGTATAGGAACATGAAAATTAGGTTTTTTGATTTCTATGCATGATTTGATGAAATAGAAACCTTTTGCACCGACTGAATTGCATAAATTTTGTCTGAAATTGTGAAATATGTGATTGAGTGGAGATTAAAGCATTTAGGAAAGGGTTTTTGTAAAACTCTAGACGCCGTCGCTGAGCGGTCACTTTGGACGTTGAGCGGTGGGCGTCAGGTTTTGAGTGGTTGCTTGATTTTCTGATGCAAGGACGTTGAGGGGCCCTGTTCTTCCCTCAGCGTTGGGCAGTGCTTGATTAGGAGTATAATTGATGATTTGATAACCTCTAATGATGAATTTTTGTGGTTTTATGAACTTTATTTGATGTAGGGATGTCGTCATGACCAAGGAGGGTGAAGATTGCTGGGAACAAGAGGAAAGAACAGGAGAGGCCGAGAAGATTATATTATCATAGTTTCTTTTCCCGGAAACATGAGGAGCATTATGTGACTATTCAAGAGAGAAGACTGCTGATGGAGAGGAAGACTATTGTTATCCCAGACTTGGCTCCTGAGTTTGGATTGGAGATTGAGAGGAGAAACTGGGAGAAGCTGGCTACATATCCTGCGTCAGCTAGTATAGAACTCGTGAAGGAGTTCTATGCAAATGCCTTACCCAGAGGAGGAGTGTCGATGGGGAGACACACTAGCTATGTTAGGGGGCAGGCCATCCAATGTGACCCCGATACCATCAACAACTTATTAGGCACTAAGTGGCTAGGTGAGCAGTGCTAGTTTGTGCTGAACTTAGGGGAGTTCAGAGAGTATGAAGAGATTGAGAGGGTTATGTGTGTCCCTGGAGTACACCTTCAGAGGAACCCAAATGGAGTGCCTATCATCATAAAAAGGGTGGATCTGACACCCCTAGCGAAATATTGGATGGCATTTACTCATGCCAATGTTCAGCCATGCTCTCATGTGCCCGATATCACCATGCACAAGATTAAGTTCATCTATTGTATGTTGAAGCATATTGACGTGAATGTTGGTGAGGTCATCGCCAACGAGATCCAGAGTTGTGCTACTACTGTGAGTAGCAGGACATCCTTGGGGCATCCGTCCCTGATCACCTATTTGTGCCAGCAGGCCAGTGTGGATACTTCTGATCCACCGTTTGAGAGGCCCAGGAAGGCCATAGATGCTTCCTATTATCTACAGTTCTGTGAAGGAGATGAGGCAGCTGCAGTAGCGCCTAGGAGATGTTCTAGGAAAGAAGCGGCCTAGCAGGAGGATGAACCTGCTCAGCATGCAGAGCCCTTTCAGATGAGGGACATGTATATGTCCGTGATGGAGGCTAGGCTGGAGTTTCTCCGTAAAGGGCAGGTCGCTACTGCCGAGATGATAGTAGGATTGTATGATTCACCACCAGTGCACAGGTGGACTATGGACGAGTTCCATAGTGTTATGGCTTGGCCTCTGGAGCAGGCACAAGGGAGTGGAGCTGGAGAAGTTGACGCTCCAGACATGGCCGAGGATGATGAGGAGGATGACTTCGAGGATGCTGAGGATAGAGATCGGGAGGACTCAGATGATGATATGAGTTGAGAGGGCATCTATTGATGGATGTCCATGCTTAGAACAACGGTTTTATCTTTCACTTTTGTACTTTGAATTTTTAGAATAGTGTAGTGTGGTTGGCTTGACATCTGTTGAGTAGTGTAGGTGTCTGTGCTTGGCTTGAACACTTTTTTTGATTATGGTTTGACTTGATTGTTATTGCATGATGAGTTTTCTTAATGATGATTGGATGTGGATGACGATTTAGTTTGTGTTGCATGCTGATATACAGGTGAATGGTTCACTAGCTGTGTGAACAGATGTGTGATGATTTATGATTGTGATTATGATGCTAAGCAGGGTGTATGAATGATGATTGAGAAAAGCACAGTTGTGTGAGGTATTGACCTCCAGATTTTTTATTGATATATATGCTATTCAAGTTTTAAATGAAAGAAAAGCATGAGAAAAGAAAATAAAAGAAAAGAAAAAGCATGAAAGATGAGCTCAATGTAAAAGTAAAGGAAAAAAGGAAAGAATTTGGGAATAAGTGAGATTGGTTAAAAAGAGAGTTTGTACTTGAACTTTGAATGTTAAAATAGCTCTCTTAACTCAAGGATTTTGTGTTCCAGAAAAACCAATTTTTCTTTTTAACCCAGCATCATTATAAGCTTTGGAAAAGTCCTTGTGATGACATTTGTATGTGAGAATGTTGGGTTTAGTAGATGAAGGGCAATTTTGTTTCATGTGATATGTGAACAGCAGAGAGATGGAGTTACCTCTTAAACACCTGAGTAATTGAGTGAAACACTTGCTTGGAGAGGATTGATAAATTGTATGGTTACACCCTGCTTAGTTGATTGATCATTTATAAGTAGAGCATCTGTTGGAAAAGTATGTGATTATGTGAACCGAATTGAGTAAAAGCATGTATGCATCTTGATAAGATTCCAGTGAAAATCTGAATTGAGTAATTCTTGTTGTGAGAAAAATGAATTTTGAGAATGTTGAACTATTTTGATGAAAAAGTGGAAAGTCAAGTTTTGTCTTGTTTGCTTGAGGACAAGCAAAGTTCTAAGTTTGGGGTTGTGTTAACAGTCTAAAAACCGTTACTTTTACACTTCAAATTGATATCAAAATACACCCTTTATGGCTTAGAATGAGCATAGAATCAAGCAAAACACTTAGTTTAGTTAGAAGAGAGTTTCTTTTTAGAGATATTATGCTTGTTTTTGCATTGTTTTTTAGGAATTTATGAGATTTGATGATGGAAGTGAAGAAGGGAGGACTTAGACTCAAGAAAAGAGGAAAAAAAGGAAGAAAAAGAGTGTCAAAGTCACCGCTAAACGCTATTTTCCAGCGCTGAGCGCCAGACTCGAGGGAGCAGCCACTACCTCTCGCTCAAGCAATGCCGCTGAGCGTCCAACGACTTGGAGGCAAACCGTTGAGCAGTGGGATGGACCGTTGAGCGGTCGGCGGCTTGGAGGGAAACCGCTGAGCGGTCAAATTAGGCGCTGAGCGGTGGAATGCTGGGCTTGGGCTTAAATTCTGTTACTTTTATACGTTATAAATAGCCCAGTGCGACCTTCAGAGTAATCTTTTGGCAAGCGAAGACGTCCAGAGCACTTTTACACTCCTTGGAGACGGTTTCTTGGATGCTTAGGCTTCAATTTATCAAATCTAGGGTTTACTCTTTCATCTTTTCCATTAATTCCATCTAGTTTCACCATGTCTATGGTGAACTAAACCCTTTGTTTTTGGGGAACAATGTAATCCTTTCGAAACTCTTTTATATTGAAATTCTTACTTTATTCATATGCTTATATTATCAATTGTTGGGTTTCTTATCTATGATTAATGCTCTTATCGTTTAACTCATTCGGTAAGAAGATATTTGCCTTTGTCGATACGGAGACGTACGGGGAAGTCATGAATTGATAGGAATTCCCTTGATTAAGCAATACTGCCTAGAGATAGGGGTAGGACGATCAATTGCACTTGCTTATGTAATATATTGCATTGCTAATTACTTAGGGAGACTAGAGATGGTAAACTAGTAATTAGTGGTAGGCTCTTTTCGCCGAGAGATCGGGTTTAGAGTAGGCTAAGAAAGTTTGCATGACAATTTTATAATAAAGCGAATTTAATAAGGAAAGTAGATATAAAAAAGTGAATAAGGATGAAATTCTAAACCCCAACAACTCCATTAATTCATATCTTTTCTTTGCCAATTGTATCGCTTGCATTTGCATGTTTATTTTCATTTTGCATAGAACTAAAAAATTATTTCTTTCTCAAGTCTTATGCAATCAATCTACATGAAAGATAAGGCCTAAGAGTCCTTTGGGAGAACAACACTCGGTCTTACCGATTATATTACTTGATAACGATCTGGTACACTTGCCAGGGGTTTAACAATGCCAATTGTTGGAAAATAGGTAGGCTTCTTTTTTTACACCAATACGGGGGTGAATTGGTGTTTTATAAAAAACAAAATCTTTTCGCAATCTTGGAATCAAAGTATGAAACTTTTCAAACTTTCTCTAAATGCAAGTAATGAAAATTAGTATGCAGCGGAAAAGCATAGTTGACTGCGTTAAATGTAAAGTCGACTGTAAAGTAAAAGTGCAGGGATAGAGAAAAGAAAACACTGGTTTTTATTCTGGTTCGACCAACAATGCCTACATCTAATGTCCTTCAAACCCAGGAAGCAAATGCACTATAATGGTTGCGGTTTTTACAATAAGGAATTTATAGAAGACCTCCACGTCAAAAATATAAATCTCCTCTCTAACCCTTAGCCAAATTATAGGCAAAAACAACAGCAAGAAATTCAGCAAGATAACCCATCTTCTGTAATCTACCTTCCACTTTGAACAATCCTCAGAGTAAATTATCCCCTGTAATCACAACAGGTCCAAAACCAACAGTCTTTACGGATGCCAAGCTAAAATCAACGCAGCATTCTTCAAGGATGCCAAGCCTGAATGTGATCAAACCAGAAGCACCTTCTTTGTGCAGATTATAATCGAGTAATGTGTGTGCAGTTAGCCTCCCTTTGAATCTCTTTCAAAAAAGATCACCATCGTCTTCTTGGAGAATTCTTGGAGCTGTTTAACTAGAGAATTCAATTTGAAACAGAAATGAAAATGTTAGATCATCAAAAGTCTCTGAACAAAATCGTGTTCAACCTATTTATAGATTTCTGTTAAACAGATAGTCTCACATTGATATATGCTACTAATTCAGTCGACTGGATTATGACAGTTATAACAAATCAGTGAAACTGGTAGCATATAGTCAAGCAAAAATAAAACACATTAAACATAGTTGACCAAGACATCAATGCTTAGCTAACTTTTAAAAATATAGTCGTTGGAGCGCAAAAGCATAATAGAATTTCAAACCAGACAAATAATACAGTCGAATGTGTTACACACATAGCCGACTTCAATATGCAAAATATTTTGAAATTCTTTTCTTCTCAAAATTTCACAGAGCACTGATTCTCAAAATCCGTACAAAGATTTTAGTATAGTCGAATCTATTAGTAATGGAGTCGGTTGCACTATAACTTTGTCACACAGTATAAGTTCATAAAAGTGCTTGTGGTTTTCAGCTTTAAAATATCTGCAGTAAAACATATGTAATGATGCATTGCACATAGCACATAAGGCACATAATCATGTTCAACGAATACATCAATCAATCAACATAGGAACATGTAACACAGTACATTAACATGTTCAACAAATATAACAATCAATCAGCATGAGAACATGTAACTCATCAACAACATGTGCATGTTATTAAGCAATGTGTTGTCATCATAAAAAACTAGATTAATATAGAAATTGTGCTGTCAACAATCTCAACATCATTATCACCCGTCCTTGCACAAAAGCCTTAGATTTTGACATCCCCAACTTCGATAGATTGAATGCCCTGGGGTGGAGTTTTTTAAGTTAACTACTTTTTTTATTACCAAGCAATGCACTCAGATCATATCATTTTATCTAGAGGGACCAACTCTTGCTTGGAATCAATGGATGTTCAACAACGGTCCTTCGGATCTCGAGAGTCCTTCCTTAGAGCATTTGAATTTCACTTTGATTCCTCCAAGTTCGATGACCTGATCACCACTTTTTGTAAGTTGTTTCAAACTCAATCTTTAGATGAATAACTGATAACGGTTCAAAAAACATTATTTTCATATTTAATTTTGATACAAAGGACACACTTTATGACTTAGAAATTAGTTGAAATCATGCAAATTGCTTTAGTTAGGTTAGAAGAGAGTCAAAGGTGGTTTTAGAGATATTATGCTTGGTTTTCCTTGTTTTGACAGGATTAGAAGAGAATTAAATGAAGGAGAGTGAAGTAGGAAGGAGTTGGACTAAAGAAAGGATGAAAAAAAGTATAAATGAAGAATCGCAGCCACCTCTCAGTGCCAGTTTCAACGCTGAGTGCCAGCTTTGTGAAGAGAGCCACTGCCAGACGCTTTGTTGGGGAACGATGTAATCCTATTTGAAACTCTCTTATATCAAAGTTCTTATTTTATTCATATACTTTAGTTACCAATAGTTTCAGTTTTCTTCTCTATACTTTATGCTTGCATTGTTTAACTTATTCAATGTCATGATCATTGATTTTGTCGATATGGACACATACGGGGAAATCTAGACATGAAGTAATTCTCTTGATTAGAAATATTACCTAGACATAGGAATAGGACGATCAATTGCTTTAAGCTTCTGTGCACTGAAATGCATGACTAATTGTTAGGGAGACTAGACATAGTAAACTAGTAATTGGGAGTAGGCTCTCTTCGCCGAGACATCGGTTTAGAGTAAATTAGAAAGTTGCATGAGCATTGATAACAAAGTTGAAATTAATAACAATAGTAGATATAAGAGAGTGGATTAGGATGAAACCGTAAACCCCAAAAACACCATTCATCCATATCTTTATCTGTCAATTGATCAAGCTTTTGCATTTGCATGTTTATTTTAGTTTTTGCATTATAAACGATTAGGCCTAAGAGTCTCTTGGGAAACGATATTCGGACTTATTGTCTATTTATTATTTGATACGATCTAGTACACTTGCTAGGGTGTTAACAAGTTTTTGGCGTCGTTGCCGGGGACTCATTGGTTTAACTTTTCTAGTAGTGTGAATTTAATTAAATCTGACTTGATTTATATTTTTGTTTTTTTTTTATTTTATATTTTTATAAAAGTGCTTTTTAGGGTTTTTGTTTCTTGTGTATGCAAGAGGCAATTCACACTAGAAGCAAAAAAAATCAATATCTTCTCGAAGGATTGAGTGAAAGGAGGGGAAAGAAAGTCAGAAGACCACCTAGAGAACTATTCCCCTCTCCTGAAGGACTTTTGCAACCCTCACTGGAGGCATCTACTCATAACACAGAAGAGATGGCAGAAGGAGCTCCTAGATGCACTTTAGTAGACACATCTAATGTGGTTGGCACTCAACATTTTAATAGTATTGCTATGCCGAGGGACAACACATTGAACATGGTGATGAATCCTGCGTTGATACACCTGGTGCAAAGCAACCAGTTTAATGGATTGTCACATGAAAGTCCATATGATCATCTCACGACATTCAATGAGATATGCAACACAGTGAAGATCAATGGAGTGCCAAATGACAGGATAAAACTTAGCTTGTTTCGTTTCTCATTGGGAAGCAATGCTAAGTTGTGGCTGAATTCTTTTCTAGAAGGAAGCTTTACAAACAGGGACGCTGTGGTGTCTAAATTCCTGAATAAATACTTCCCACGGTCCAAAATCAACAACGAAAAGATGGAGATTTCTTCATTCAGACAGGGCATGGAGGAAACCCTTGGTTAGGCATGGGAAAAATTCAAAGGTTTGCTGAGAAAGACGCCTGTACACGGTTTTGATGAGACAACATTGGTTCTCACGTTCCTTGGAGGTCTTGGTACATGATAACGGTCTAAAAATCGTTATTCTCCTGCTTAAATTTGATAGTAAAACACACCCTTTGTGGCTTAGAATGAGCTTTAAATCAAGTAAAACACTTAGTTGAGTCTCTTGAGAGTCAAAAGTTGGTTTTAGAGATATTATGCTTGTTTTGCATTGTTTTGCAGGGTTTTTAGATGAATTAAAGATGGAAGTGAAGTAAGGTGGACTAAGACCCATGAAAGAAGGAGAAAAATAATGAAAAGAAGGGTCAAGCAAGCCGTTGAGCGCCAGAATGGTCCGCTGAGCACCATAATGATCCGCTGAGCGCTCAGAGCGATTCCACACACCTTAGAGGAGGTTCCTTGGATGCTTAGGCTCCATTCAACCAAGTTTAGGGTTATTTCTTCCATTCTTTCATTATTTTCATCTAGTTTCACCATGATTATGGTGAACTAAACCCTTTGTTGTTGGGGAACAATGTAATCTTTTGAAACTCTCATATATTCAAATTCTTATTTATTTCATATGCTTATCATATACTTATTTATCAATTGTTGGGTTCTCATCTATGCTCAATGCTTTTATTGTTTAACTCATTCAGTAAAATATGTTTCTCTTTATCGATATGGGGACGTACGGTAATGTCATGAACTGGTGGAAAATTCCTTGATTATGCCAATATCGCCTAGGGATAGGGGTAGGATGGTCAATTTTAGTTGCTTCCGATCGCATTGCATTATTGGTTACTAGGTGAGGCTAGGGATAGCAAGCCGATAATTAATAATAGGCTCTTTTCACTAGGGATTGGGTTAAGGGTAAATAAGAAAGTGTGCATGACAATTAGATAAATAAGTGAAGTAAATAAGAAGAGTAGATATATGAGAGTGGATAAGATGAAATTGTAAACCCCAACAACACCATTCATTCATAGTTTCTCAAAACCAATTGAATCAACTGCATTGCATGTTTATTTTTGTTCTTTGAATATAACCACCAAATTTATTCTATTCTTAAGTCTTACGCGATCAGGTTACATAAAAGTTAAGGCCTAAGAGTCCTTTGGGAAAACGATACTCGGACTTACCCATTTATATTACTTGATAACGATCTGGTACACTTGCCAAGAGTTAACAGTACACAGTCCAAATGAAAGAGCAATCTGCCAAGTGTTAGGACAAATTGGCAAGTGTACCTGATGGGTGTCGCACCCCATGCAAATTTAATGTGCATTAAAGAATGCAGTATAGACTAGGAAGTGATTCCTAGGTCGTCTCTCAAGGACCAACTGCGGTTCAGGAATCAGGTCAAAAATGAGATAGGGGGTTTTGTGAAAGGTTTTTGTGTATGAAAGAAATTAAATTAAGACACAAATATAAATAGAAATATAAAATCGGTTTCGAATACATAATTAAAACGCAAATAGTAATGATAAGGAAAATTGACTGGAAACACATAATTCAAATAGTTACTAAAAAAAATAAAAATAAAAAAAATGTTAAATTAGGAAACGTAACATTGCAATTGAAAAGCACGTGAAATAAAATTAAATCACTAGTGGAAAAACGCTGTCTAACGTCACCCATAACACGTCGATTTAGTGAAAAACCGACATCTATTACTGCACGGTGGCATTACCGTAAATATAATAGTAAACTAGACGTTAGTTTCGATGTTTGCTGACGTCTATGACATCATAGACGTCTCACCTGCCGCAAACCAACGTCCAAGACCTGAGGTATGTGATAAGACAATAAATTCGACGTCGGCTAGAAAAGGGCACCGACGTTCAAGTCACTGAAAGAAATCAAACGTCAGCTTTAGACGTCGGATCCCCTGAAAACTCGACGTCGACTAGGCTACAATTAATGTTGTTCACCTAATTCCCAGGCGCTTAGACGTCACATAGTCAAACGACGACGTCAAAGGCCTGTCTGGAAGGCGGGAAGACAAAAATTCTTCAATTAAGACGTCGGTTCTAAACGTAAGCGACGTCTAAGTTCTTGTAATTGATTATTTTCTCCAAATTCGAGGGGTTTAGACGTCGGCTAGGAGGGGCACCGACGTGAACTACCCCTGACAGGAAATCAAACGTCAATCTTTTCAGCTTCTTGACGTAGAATAGACGTCTGATCCCCTGAAACACCGACGTCTATAGACGTCGGTTTCTGGAGCAACCGACGCCCCATTTCATTTTAAATAGACCGC
>NC_028359.1:19612523-19638156 GCF_000741045.1 Vigna radiata var. radiata | reverse complement strand
CATGTTGACGTCGGTTTAATCATAGGTGGACGTCTATATAGAGTAATTAGACGTCGGTGTGAGTATAAGCAGACGTCTATATAGACGTCGGTGGATATCCTTACCCGACGTTTATATCGACGTCGATTCTGAGGAATTGCGACGTCCCATAGACGTCACCCGTATAGACGTCGGATGTGAAAGTGACGTTAAAAGCCCAAATTAACCGACGTTAAACAACGATTTTGCACTAGTGAATACCGAGGTAATGAGCATTAAAAGAACCAAATTGTAATTCAGCAAAAAGATCAATTCAAAACTTTAGTATCCAATTCTTTCTGGTGTAGGAGCATGATGGCTGAAATGTAACTTCAAGATAAACATGTGCAAATCAAATTAAACTACCACATTGACCTAAGAATTTAAATGCAAACAAGGAAATGGTACAGCACGTGAAAAGCTCAATGAGTAAAGCATAATAAAAAAAATACGTGTTACACCTTTTCTAGAATCACCGCTTATACCATTAGAAAGAAATGAAAATCTACTCCATCTAAAAGAAAAAAAAACGAAACATTGGCTTCTAAAATTTATTTCCTTATAAACCATAACCTGCTACAATTCTAGTAATCACTGTTTCTCATCATGCTTAAGAGCAAAAATGCTGGATGCAATAACCTATACATTATCTAGAAGAAAAGATGTTCAAAAGCAACATGTGCTCATTGCCAAAACAAAAATTAAAGTGCCTTCTAGCATCACTGTGTAAAACTAATCAACATTTCCTTCCTAAATAAAGATAAGGCATGTGCTGGACAATATAAAAAAAAAAAATCTGCAATAAAACCTCAATAAAAAAAATGATTGAACCAAAATCAGCTTTTCATTCTTTTGAAGCAAAATAAAATTTCAGGCCATGACACTTCTTACTAAGTGAAATCAGCATTTCATTCTTTAAAAGAAAACAAAAGGAATATTCCAGCTTCAAAATAAGATAAAAGAAAAGCCCCATGTTCCAACCCTTTCATTCAACCAAAGTCTAAATGACTGACTAAACATGGTTCCCAAAACAAAACGTGTTTCCGCTGCTGCTAGCCAAAAAAAATGCCGAGAGTAAAATTGGTGCCAATTGAAAGTTGTATCAGCCGAGAGTGAAGAAATAAGAGTGACGGCTGGTTGGGAATGTTTTAAATCCCTAGGGCCATGTGTCCTCTTTTAAGGTTGGGTGGGTCCACCCAAAAACCCTAAAGTTGCCAAGTGTTCTGCAACTATTTGGGCCCGTCATGTTTTTGCCAAAATTTGGTCCAATGTGCACAAGCTTGTCTAAAAATTTTAACAATTAAATTACAATATAACTAAAATTTAAAATGTCTAAATGGAGAGTCTTGAATTTATTTGGTGTCCTCCAAATGTCCCAAATTGTGTTTCCAAAATTTTCCCTGAAAATAATAATGCAAATAATTAGCTGAGAAAATTCAAATTAATTAAAATTNTCCAAAATTTTCCCTGAAAATAATAATGCAAATAATTAGCTGAGAAAATTCAAATTAATTAAAATTAGAATTTCCGGTCAAATTAAGCATAATTAAGAAACACGGGAAAATACCAGACAATTAAGCACAATTCCCTGATTAATTCTAGCACAATAAACTAAGTGAAATCAATAAAATATCGACTCATCAGTACCGAGTTGCACAAGTAATATAAAATGGTAAGATCAAGTATCGTATCCCAAAGGACTCTCGGCGCTGAACATTTGTATGATAACAAGATTAATTAAGACATAAAATAAAAAAGATCATTGGTTTTGAGTGCAAAAATAATAAATAAAATAAAACTGCAATTGATCAATGGAAAAGGAGCACAGAGAAGAACAGAGGTTCATTTATATGAGATGGATATGCTGTTAGGGTTAGATTTCACCAAGTTCCCTCTCATGTATATAAGAATTATTCTTTATGCATTAATGTCAACGTCCCTCACTAAATCACCTAAACCCGATCCCTCAGTAAATAAGTTTGTCCATAATTACCAGTTAATACGAATCCTAGCATTCTTGGTATAAACATGTGAAAATCAAGAGGTTAAGAGGACTAAGACTCATACCCTCATCCCTGAGCAATATAACCCTTAGGAGCAATTCAACAAGAACCTGAATCGTAAGGAACCTCTCGGCACCTATGCAATTGATAAATCATGCTAATAAATGAGTTAAACACAACAAGCATTGAAACAGATGAACTACTCTAACAGTTAATGAAAAAGCCTATGGAATTAAGAATCAATTCAAATACATGAGAGTTCACAAGGTTACATTATCCCCCAACAACAAATAGAAATTAGTTCCTCATAGACATGAGGGAACTCTATGAACAAGGAAGAAAGAATGAGAAAGAAAGACTAAGAATTCGCTAAAGAGTGTATTGTTATGCTCTTCTCTGCGAGAGATACAAAACCTAGAGCCTAGGGTCCTTTAAATAATGTCACACGCGTGCCAAAACAAGGCTTGGTCCGAAAGAATTGAAACAGAGCAGAAACAGGGCCCGATCCACGAAAGTCGACGCCCAAGCGGTCTAGGAGGACGCCCAAGCGGTCAAAACAGATAACAGTATTTTCAACTGTTATCATAACCCCAAACTTAGAACTTTGCTTGTCCTCAAGCAAAAAAACATGTAACTCAGCTCTTTAGAACAATCACTACAATGACTCAACATTTCTCAAAAACTTTTTCCTCTCAAGACAAGAAATCACTTTTATCAATTCAACATAAAGATCTCAATCAAGATGTGCAGATTTCTTAATTCAATCAAGATCAATAGGATACTCATACAGTTTCAATAGATGTTATCCTTAAGAATGATCAATCAACCAAGCAAAGATGAAATCAAAAACTCAAAGAACTAATCCTCACTAAGGAAAGTGTTTCACTCAAGCACTCAAAAGTATATTACTCAAGCATTCAAAAATGTCTCACTCAACTCAAAGGTGTATAGTGAGGTGTTTCACTCTACTATCACAATGTCACACAAATTAATTTTGCCTTTCATGTAATCACAATCAAACATACTCATAAGCAAGTTTTCATCACAAGGGTTTTTCATGGTTTGTAACTTGGTTAGGCTAAGAAGGATATTTGTTTTTCTGGACAACAAAATCCCTTGAGTTAAGAGACACATTTGTGAATTTATCATTAAAGAATAACTCTCTTTCTTTTTCCCAGCTTTCCCTTGTAGTGAGCTTTTCTTTTCTTTTGATTTTTCGTTTCTTTTCTTTTCTTTTTTCCTTTACTTTTCACTTGTTTTTCTTTTTTATTGCTCACTGCCAAGAGCAGTGGGTTGTTACCTGGCAACCCCAAACTTGAACCTTTATCAGTACCTCATCAAATGTTCTCAACTTAACTCAAGGTAAAGATTTTTAAAAAGGTTTTCCAAAACATGCATAAGGTTCAAGGTTCAAAGGTTAGAACAAATAGTTCTCTTTTCAGTTGGAAAAAATTATGTGAAGGCTAAAAGAATAAGGGATAACAAAAGAAGGCCTTGATCATATGGAACCTGCAAGCAAGTAGTTTAATCACAGAAAATTTGGGCAAAAGTATTCATGCTTCCAAAGTAATAGCAATTAATTACAAACAACTCTAAAGCCCAAAACTCACACAGGTAAACTCACAAGTCCCATAATTCAGAAAAACATCATGCTCAGTATCTCAATCAAACTTTATCTCAAGCACTTGTTTCACATATTGTGAGCCATCACCTGTATATTATCACATCATGCATCATCTCAACATCAATCAACACACCAGAATCTCATAAAGCAAAACTCATCACACAAAATAGCACAATTGAATCAAAGAAGTTAAATTCATTCAAGCAAAGGACAATAAAATAAAATAAAAAACAAAGATTAAATTTAAAAGGAAAAGTTCAGAAAACTGGGTTGCCTCCCAGCAAGCGCTTCTTTAACATCACTAGCTTGACCCAGTCTTATAGCATCCATCAGTAGATGTTGTCAATAACATCCATCAGTAGACGTCCAATCAAATAGCATCCATCAGTAGATGCGAATATTTCTTATCTTCTTTGGCATCCCTCAGTAGACACCAATCTTCCTCATCTTCATCGGCATCCATCAGTAGATGCCTAATCACCTAACATCCATAGAAGCATCCATTAGTAGATCTTGTCATTCATCATCCTTATCATAGCAACATTCATCGGTAGATGTTGTGGAAGCATCCATTAGTAGATGTTATCATTACTGCCATTAGAAGCAGCATATAAAAAAGAACTCAAACACACAAAAACAAAATCAAATCCAAATCACACAAATAATAAATTAGCAAAAAGAAAAAAAAATAATAAAAAAATAAGATAAAATAAAATAAAAGATAAAAAATTTAGGAACAGGGTTGCCTCTCAGTAAGTTCTTCTTTAACATCACTAACTTGGCCCAATACAATTGCCCTGTGCCTCAACTATTCTTTTTTTAAGATATTTTTTTTCTTTTTGTTGAATTTTTTAGGAATTTAATATATCCAGAAACTTGTTGTAGTGTCCCAATCATAGGAATTTTAATCTCCAATTTCTTGAAGATTTCCATGCAACGCTCAAACTGTTTTTCCTTCTTCTTCCTATGGTCCTTCTTTGGGTGAGGAAGGGGTTTTTCATATGATTCTTTCGTTTTGCTTTCATTCTTCCCCTCTCTCTTTTTCCTTTTTTCCTTCTCTTTTTCCTCCTTGGGACACTCCTTATGGCACAAAGGACTTTTCTCAATTTTTTTCTTTTCTCTCTCAACCTCTTTTTTTTCTTCCTCTACATCCTTCTCTTTTTCACTCAAACATTATTTTTCTTCTCTCTCTATTTTTCTCTCATCCTCTTTCTTTTCTTCCCTCTCCTTTTCCTTTTCTTTTCCCTTACTTTCTTCCTTTTCTTTCTCTACTTCATCTTTTTCTTTTTCCCTCAACCTTTCTTTTTCTTTTCTCTGATCTTCTTCCTTTTCTACCTCTTTCTCTTTCTCACTCAAATTTTCTTCTTCTTCTCTCTCTATTTTTATCTCATCCTCTTTCTTTTCTTCTTCGTTTTCTCTTTCCTCATCTGACACCTTGCCACTTTCAATGACAACATCTTTACATTCCTTACTAGGGTCATCTCTCAAATAACTCTCAAGATTATCTAGCTCTTGAATTATGAATTCACATTGCGCCTCCATCCTTTTTTATGCTTCTTAAGTGCTTTCCTGAATTGAGAGAGATTCCTGCTTGAACCATTGGAGGGTCTCTTCAAGCTTTGTAGCACTGTAGCTTTTGGTGGTCTAGTGAATAGTCCACCAACTTGCCCATATTGACTTTGATTTATGCTTGAGTGAGGTTCCCACCAGTATTTGAAATTACCTTGGTAGAATTGCAACCTGTTAGATCATATTGTGAGGCCTGTGAAATTTTCTCTAGAGAATGTTCTTTAGATAATCTATCTCTTTTTGGTCTCCTACTGGTCTCAATTCCTGCACAAAAATTCTAGAAAATATTGTTAGTATCAAAACAAAAATAAAATTCAAATTAAAAATAAAAATTAGAGATTGAAAAATAAAAATTAAAAATAAGAAAATAAAATAAAAATAAAATAAAGTCAAAATTTATATAGGATCATACAAATAGAATAACTTAAACCGTGAGTCCCCAACAACGGCACCAAAAACTTGTTGGGACAAATCGGCAAGTGTACCGAGTCACACAAGTAATATAAAATGGTAAGACCAAGTATCGTATCCCAAAGGACTCTCGGCGTTGAACAGTTGTGTGATAAAAAGATTCATTAAGACTTACAATAAAAGAGATCATGGATTTTGAGTGCAAAAATAATAAATAAAATAAAAATGCAATTCATCAAATGGAAAAGGAGCACATAGATTAACGAAGGTTAATATATATGAGATGGATACGTTGTTGGGGTTAGATTTCACCAAGTTCCCTCTCATGTATATAAGAATTCTTTTTTATGCATTAATGTCAACGTCCCTCACTAAATCACCTAAACCCGATCCCTCGGTAAATAAGCTTGTCCCTAATTACTAGTTCATACAAATCCTAGCATTCCTGGTATAAACATGTGAAGATCAAGAGGTTAAGACGAATAAGACTCATACCCTCATCCCTGAGCAATATAACCCTTAGGAGCAATTCAACAAGAACCTGAATCATAAAGAACCTCCCAACACTTATGCAATTCATAAATCATGCTAATGAATGAGTTAAACACAACAAGCATTGAAACAGATGAATTACTCTAACAATTAATTAAAAAGCCTATGGAATAAAGAATCAATTCAAATACATGAGAGTTCACAAGGTTACATCATCCCCCAACAACAAATAGAAATTAGGTCCCCATAGACGTGGGGGAACTCTATGAACAATGGAAGAAAGAATGAGAAAGAAAGCCTAAGAATTGGCTAAAGAGTTTATTGCTATGCTCTTCTCTGCAAGAGATACAAATCCTAGAGCCCCAAGGTCCTTTCAATAATGTCACACGCGTGCCAAAACAGGGTCTGGTCCAAAAGAATTGAAATAGAGCAGAAAAAGGGCCTAATACACGAAAGTCGACGCCCAGGCGGTCCAGGAGGACGCCCAAGCGGTCAAAACAGCTCGTGTAAGGCGCAGGCTTCGAGTTTGAACGCCCAAGCTTCGAGGTCCCGCCGCTTAGGCGGCAAAGGAGACTGCTCATACGGTGGATGTCGATTTTTTGCCGCCCGGGCGGCCCTGGAGACCGTCTGGGCGTCGTACATTACAAATTATGGCACTCTGGTTGAATTTTCTGCACTATGGTTGACTGTTGACTTTTTGGTTGACTTTTCTGGTTGACTAGTTGACCTTTCTACATTCGACTTTGACTTTTCAGCACTGCAACTTTTTGGTACTTTAACTCTTCCTTCAAATCATTGCAATAGCCTAAAAAATCCATGGAATTAGTAAAAAAATCATTAAGTTCCACCTCATCTCTCTTATTCATAAAACTAAATCAAAAACATGAGTTCAGGTAAGTTTCTAAGCAGAAAATGGCGCATTTAGTGTCAGAATTACATCACAGATAACAGTATTTTCAACGGTTATCAGCAAGGTATTGGATACAAAGAAAAAAGTAATAGGATTAATTCAAATAAGTTTATTGATCTAAGTAAACCTGCTACTAATGCCTATTTTTATTGCAATACAATTGGTCCCAATGTGAGAAACTGCTATTATCGAAAGGTTGGAGTTCCCAAAGGAAAATACAAATGGATTCGTAAGAAACAGCCTCGTGTAACTGACAAGAAAGGACACAAGTTTATGTGGGTACCAGAGTCAAAACCATTCGATTGTTTTGCAGGGAATAGTTGTAGTTGAAGTAGTACAAAACTCAAGGATGAACTACAATGAAGAATTTATAAGTTCTTGAGATTCAATATGTGGTAAATGTAGCAATTGTTTTCATCCATCATGCACCATAAATATTTGGATGAATGATTGTTGTATGCATGTTTGTTGAGTGCTAATTTGATTGACTGAATCATGTGAAAATATAGTTACTCGACTTTTAATCGATTATACTATGAGCAGAGTCGTATATGTTCTGTGTGTGTTTCTCTGTTTTAAATAACACTTTGTCATACACAAGTCGACTATGTTTTTAATGAAATCGATTAACTGTCTCTACTTCGAACCTCTTCTGTTTTGAAAACTTGAACTTGTTGAAGTCGATTAGGTTTTGTTTTGGAGCGAAAATGAATTTTTTAAGTTCCCTCCCAATTTAATTATTGGTCTTTAAAACCCTAAAACGAAGAAGCTTGTCTCTCACTTTCTCTGCTAGCATTGAAATCTTTCCGTTTGTGGTATTTTGTGAGCGTTATTCGTCTTTACATATCAATGGCATCTACTTCGTCACAACGGAAAAGGGTGAAGACACTGGGCACAAAGAACATGAGAAGACCATCAGATTTAGAAGGTTGGATAAGTGATGACCACGCACAACCCAAATTTCTAGATATTTTGAAGATGAGAAAATTAATCACTCATAAATACTTGAAACTTAGCTTCTTCTGAAATAAAGGTTTTATGTTTCAAAGCTGCCTAAATCGTTAGGGGTTGAAGAAGTTCGTGGAAATGGTTAATCCTTGGTACCCTGAATTGGTAAGGTCTTCTACTGTAACCTGAGAATAAGTGATGGAACGCTTTGTTCCAGGGTCAAAGGTGTTGACATTAAACTTACTGATGAAGTTTGGACCGAAATAATTGGTCTTAAACTGGTTGGAGAAAAATGCCACTTAGGCATTGATGGCTTTCATAAGTTCATAGTTTATCAAGATAATCTACGAAGCCTAGAAGAAATCAGAGACTATTCTCATTATAAAACTAGTGGTATGAAGAAGGATGATAGATTGGTTGTATTTGTTGTCTCTTGGATACTGATGCCAAGGGGAAGCAACCATGCTCAAGCTACAACAAGATATTTGTATCTGCTTAAGGCCATAAAGGAGAATATTCAAGT
The DNA here is from genome assembly GCF_000741045.1 of Vigna radiata var. radiata. Classification (NCBI taxonomy): domain Eukaryota; kingdom Viridiplantae; phylum Streptophyta; class Magnoliopsida; order Fabales; family Fabaceae; genus Vigna; species Vigna radiata. The sequence continues at coordinate 19,629,658 of NC_028359.1, read as the reverse complement.
GGACTGGCCTGCTGCAATCTTTATAACATGCTTAAGGTGACAAGATTGAAGTAAACCATGTTACCTTACTGTGTATTCAACTCCAAAATCCCAATTCACTTTGTAGTAAATTGTGTAAGTGAGGCCAATGAATCATATGGCAGAAACAACATGATTAATAAATCTGCCTTACACAAAATGGGCTTACTGCATACTCCAGAAAGTTGGCAGTTCAAGAGTGAACAAGTTGAGGAAGATGAAGATGGTGGAGAATCTTCTTCTATTCCCTACAGAGCAAGATCATAATTTGAAAAAGCCTTATTAAAGGAAATAAGGTCTCTGAAGGCTATCTGCCTAGGAACTAGGGAAGATGTCTCGGACATAAAAGAGCATATGAATTTGGACAATCAGAATGTGGAGGAAGCACCAGAAGATGAATCTGGTAGGGAAGGCAATACACCAGAACAAAGTGTTGCAGATGAAATGCAAGAAGATCTAAGTGGGGATGAAAATGTTGTTGAGGAAAGTAATATTGACATGCTTCTCCGGACCTACCTGAAGAAGAAAAATAAGAAAAGAATTTAAGAAAAAAATCAATCTGTTATTTTTGTTGATTCTATTTTGATTTTATTGTTTTGTATTTTCTTTTGTTATGCTAGCATTATATGCCATTTGCTTTTGTTACCATCTGATTGTATTACAATCTTTGAAAGAATTAATGAAATTAGACTTTCTTTAATCGATTATATTGTGTATGTATGCAATTGAATACATTTTACTTTTACATTTACATCATTCCATACTCATACATTATCTGCAATAATTCTTGTAATGCATTGATTATAAAATGCTTGATCTAAAAGACCATGAAAGGTTTTGCAGGAACATTGCTTACTGACTGTGTGAATCTAGGAAATGAACAAAGTGTCACAACAAGAAGTTGATTATGATTGTGATCAAATCGATTGTGTTTTTACATTGGTTTGAAGATTCCAAACTTGGAATATCTGTTATCTTTAAACCTTGCTTTATATTTTGTTGAATGTTTATTCTTCTTATATCTCTATGGTTATCCGTTGTATCTATGTTCAGAGATTATAGGAGTTTAAACTGTGTTTGATGATTGAAATTGTATCAATTATGCTCTGATATTACTACTATATATCTGCTCTGATACAATGCTGGAATATTTTGTTACATGCTCTGATATATACTATGACTACTGCATTATCATTTGGGATTTGAGATTAATACATGCATAATGACAAGGGGAGCATTGCATATTATTGATATGTCTCACATGTTTTAGTTTAAGGGGAAGAAAATCTTACATTCATGTGAATACCATTGACACGGGGAGCATCATAATATGTTTTGATTATTACATCCAATTTATCTCAATATGGTTGATTATCTGTGTATCAATTACAATGTGCTTATCTTTTTTTATAATGCCCAAAGGGGGAGAATTATGATGATTTGTAATTGAAGATAATTTGTATTGTTGTATTGTGATTTGTGCAACATGGTTGTTTATTAATCATGGTTGTGACTTGTAAAAAAAAAGGGAGATTTTTGATAGAGGGAGCACAGGTTTTGCTTAACCCAATCTCAGTAATATCTGTGTTTTTGATGATGACAAAACATAATTAACAACACATGTATATTGTGTGTTACATGCTCTATGTTTACATGTTATATGTTGTTCATTACTATGTTATATCTGTATAAGCATATCTGAGAACATGATTGTGTTGTTCATTGCATATAATTGTGTTAAACATGTGACTTTATATTTGTATACATGACATGTTTTTTGGAAAAGGAAAACCACAAGCATTATGGTTGAACTTTAAATGTGTGGCAAAACAACAGTTTTAAGTCGATTACATTATGGGGTGAATCGATTAAAACTCGTGTGTTTGCACAAACTCTTTCGAAGTGTGTTATGAGTTATTTTGAGTAGAAAAGTTTTCAAAACTGTACTAAGTATTGTGGCTTAATCGATTACATGCCATTTATATTCAACTAAGTTGGTTGATGTTTTGAAAAACTTTTAAATGCTTGACATAACTAACATAACGGTCATATTTTAAAATGTGTTGACCAAGAATTAAATGAAATTCGATTACATTAATTGTGCATTCAATTAATTGTTGTGATTGCTGTTAAACTGTTATAACTAAATGTTGTATTCGATTACGTTAGTACCGAAGTCGATTAAAATGCTTATGATATGTGTTTAACTATAAATTGACGTTGATTTGAATTCTGTAAGAACTTTTGTGCATTTGATGTTGGAAAAACATGTATGCTTCGTTTTTACACCAAGAGGGGGGCTGAATTAGTGATGTTTCAAAAACAAAATTTTTTCGCAATCTTTTATTAAAAGTATAAACCTTTTTGAATTTTCTTGAAATGCAAGTAATAAAAATTTATCTGCAACGGAAAAACAAAGTTGATTGCGTAAAAGATAAAGTCAATTGGAATTTAAGAGTGCAGGGATAGAGAAAATCAAACACTGGTTTTTATACTGGTTCGGCCAACAATGCCTACATCCAGTGTCCTTCCAAACCAGGAAGCAAATGCACTATAATGGTTGCGGTTTTTACAACAAGGAATTTATAGAAGACCACACGTCAAAAATATAAGTCTCCTCTCTAACCCAAAACCAAAATGTAACTGCAATAACCAAAACCATACTTTCAGCAAGAATCCCCTCTTCTACAATCTGAAACCACGTCGAACAATCCTCAACGTGAAACCCCTGTGTCACAATAGGTCCAATTCCAGCACTCTTCACAGGATGCCAAGCCTTCAAATATCAACTCAGAAGCACCTTCTTTTTGCAGTATTTGATCAAACAATGAGCGCGCAAGCTTTCTCCCTTTGAATCTCTCTCAAGAAAGATCACCACCGTCTTCTTGGAGAATTCTTGGAGCTGTTAACACAGAGTATTCAATATGAAACAAGAATGAAAATGTTAGATCATCAAAAGTCTCTGAACAATTCGTGTTCAACCAATTTATAGTTTTCTGTCAGTCAGATTGTTTCTCAGTCGAATAGCCTACTAATTCAGTCAACTGTATTATTACAGTTATAACAGACAGTCAACATAGAGGCTCTCAGTCAACCAAAATCAACACACATTTAATACAGTTGACCAAGTCATCAATACTTAACTAACTTTTAAAAATATAGTCTTTGGAACGCACAACCATAACAGAATTCCAAAACAGATCAAAGATACAGTCGAATGTTCACTGGACAAAGTCCACTGACACATGTAAAAACACTTTGAAATTCTTTTCAACTCACAACATCACTTAGCACTGATTCTCAAAATCTGTACAAAGATTTTAGCATAGTCGAATCCATTATCAAAGTAGTCGACTGTACTATAACTTTGTCTCACAGTTATAAGTTCACGAAAGTGCTTGTGATTTTTCACTTTGAAAAATGTGCAATAAAATATATGTAATAAAGCATTTCACATTGCACATAAGCATGTAAGCATGTTCCACAAATATATATCAAACAATCAACATAGGAACATACATCACAGTATATCAAACATGTTCAGCAGATATAACAATCTGTACAGAATAAGAACATGTAACGCAGCAACACATGTACTGTTATTTAGCAAAGTGTTGTCATCATCAAAAACTAGATTGATATAGAGTCTGTGTTGTCAACAATCTCAATAATCTCCCCTTTTTTTATGATGCACAACCATGATTAATAACGCAACCATGTTGCACAATTCAACACAAAACAGAGTAATAGCATATAGCAAAAGATTTAGTATAGTTCAATTACTCTGCATGAGCAACATAATATCAAGCAAGTGAAGTATGAGACAGAATAGAAGTATGAGAGATAATAGCTATTCTCCCCCTTTCATAAAGCTTTTATACTTATTCTCATACTCTCATATATCTCTCTCCCTTTGTGCATTAACAAAAAAGGAATGCTCTAGATATATATGCAGATTTGAAATAGAGATGCATCAGAAAGATATGTAATGTATGAAATACAATGATGCTCTCAAAATCACAATTTAATCACATAACAATGTTAACTCCCCCTGAAATGCAGGCATGTGATGTAAAATGTGTAAATAGTGATACTCCCCCTGTCATTGTTCATAATAAAATCAAATCAGATGCACAATGCAAAATATCACAGATTAATCAATAGTTTAGCACATAGTTGTATCAAAGACATGATATCAAACAATTTAGATAACCAATGATACAAACTTCAACAATCTCACAATATTATCTCAATTAACATATTTGCAGCAGACAATGACAGATATAATAGCAAATTTATATGATTTAAGCAATCAGTAGAAATAAAACCAGATTCCAGATACGGAATTGTTAACCCAGTTAAACACAGACGAATGCATTAAATCATCAGTTGAATGCATTGCTTCTCAAATGTTGAATTCCATTTGTAGCTTCCAAAGCAATGTCCTTCCTACAAAACCTTTCAACAACCTTTTCTAGATCAAGCATTTTGGTTAAGCAAGAATTATAATTGAAATAACAGAAGTCAATATGTAAAAAGTGTATGACAGAATAAGCATAGTTGACTTCATACAAAACACAGTCGAATCAATCAATCAGTGTATCAAATATTATTAAAACAGATTACAAGCAACTTGATTGGTTCAAAATACTGATTTCATTACCTTGAGAAAGATATTACAATAATAGGATCAGACCAAGGAAGACTCAAAAGAAAGATACAACAAAAGATATGGCATTATAAGCCATACAAAAAAGAAAACAATGACAAAAACTTAGTTTATGACTCAAGACATAACAGGACAGGAGACTGATGGCTGACATAACTTGATTCACACCACTAAACCAATTATCCCTTGTTACACATGAGAGTGCATAGTGTTGCCTTCATTAGTCTCATCTTCCATTCCTCTATGAATTAACAGGTCAACTTTTTCTTCAAGCTGGTTAAGTTTGTTTTCAATATTCTGAAGTTGATAGGTAGCAGAGTTTTTCTGTTCAAGTGTGACAGAGGTATTCCCATACAGGTATAATAAATTTTCTTCACCCTTGAAGCACCATCCTCGTAGTGTTCTAGTCAGTCCAAATGAAATCAGAGTATTCTGATTTATCATGTTTGTGCAGTTACACTTGGACTTTCTTTCTCCTTTCATGGAAACTCCTTGCTCTTCAAGAATTTTTCTTATCAATAATGCATAAGGCAAGTAGATTAATATGTTCAATGCACTTTCAAATATATGGTCAGTACTCTTATCCAATTGGTAGGGATATTATTCTTGAGCACATACAGCAGAAAGATGTCTTCAGTTGTCATCCTTGAATCAGATATCCTTCCTGGAAGAATTACAGAGGCCAAAATGTGAGCCATTACTCTTTCTTCAATCTTAAGCCCTTCATGATCAAAGTTCCTTATAGCATAACGGTCATCAGGTGATCTTCGCCATTCTTTGTAGATACCTTTCTTCGTTAGTAAACTATCTTCCTGTGATAGAATTAGATGAATGGGCTCATTTTCAGCTGTTAGACCAATCGTATCAAACCATTTATTATCATCAATCACAATGTCAACACCTTTAACCCTAGAGTGAATGTTTCCGTCCACCATTTTCAAGTTGTGATAGAATACTTTCACAAGGTCGGGATACCACCAACCCCTCAGTTGAACCAATGATGAAAGATCATGAGATTGCAACCAACTTGGAAACATGAATCCTTCTCTTTCAAATAGATTTAGATCAATGAAATTTGGTGTAGCGACAATCTTTATACTTCCATGAGTGAATCTTTCTCGGACATCATCGTCACTTATCCATCCTGTAGGATCAACCCCTCTTTCATCAGTTGAGATAACTTTGAATTGCTTTGACGAGGATGAAGCCACTAAATGGACTTTTTCAATTCTTTTAGGTTTCTTTTCTATTCTGAGTAAAGATCTGCCCGATTTGGATTTGCACATATAGAACAAATATTCCAAAACTATGTATTTTTGTTAGAACTTCTTCCTTTGCTGAATTGAGTAATGTTTTCTTTCTGTAAAATAAAATATATGGATATCATAGAATTAGTGATCATAGAAATATTACCAATTGGTTTTTTCTACACAGAGCNTGGGTACTTTCTTTTATTGGTCCAATTAAGCCAACCATAAATTATTCATAATGTCGAGTAATAATCTGGAAATTTTTCTCTAAAAATGAAAAAATCGATAGAATAGTACTTTTTAAAGACTATTCAAGAGAATAGTTCCACTTCAGAGTATACAAGGGTTAAGGTAAAGTTGTGTGATATTGACTTAGTGTCAGTCATCAGACCCTTTTAAAGACTCAGACATGGTAACAAGAGTTTCGACTTTAAAAGTAGAAATTTACTAAAGCAATTACTGAGCATAGGCGAATGTATTAAAATTTAAGTCGAATGAGGTAGATACATGATTCGTGAAAATCATTTTCACATAGTTTCAATCAATCAAACAAGTAAGCATATAGCACAGACAATCATACAGCAACAACCAATCAATATAAGCATCATGCAGCAGATAGATACAATTTTACCAGTTGTAGATACTTAAGATTTTTTATGTATTCCATAATTGATTCATCCTTGAGATCACTCTGCATCAGCTTTGTATCCTGCAATACAACTAAGTTTTGGTTGCTAGTACCCATTATACTTTGGGTTCATGATTGTTAATCCGTGTTACTTGTTCCTTTGGTATCCACACATATAATCCTTTAGGAACAACAACATATCTATAATAACAGTTTCTAACAGTGTGACCAACACAATTGCAATAGAAACATGCATTTCTAGCAGGTTTACTCAAATCAGTAAATTTCCTAGCATTCGTTCTGTTAGATTGAGCTTTGTAACCAATTCCTTGTCTATTAATAGCTTTGCCAGATGATTTTAAAACAGCACCTAAATTGTCTCTACCTTGAGTAAACTTATCTAGCGTGCTAGTCAAGTAACTTTCTTTTCAAAATGAGCAGGACACTTTTCACCTACTTTTTCTACTATAACAGTTTTGTTTCAACATTCTTAGCATATAACAAAGCTTCATTTAATTCAATTTCCAATTTCTCATTTTCTGCAACAAGGTTGTTAATTCTATTCTCAAAGTCTCTTCTTTCAAAGCTCAGTCAATTTACCTTATATTGCAGTCGCATAGCTTCAGCATGCAGTTCTTTGAATGAATCTTGTAGTAGATCGTACTAGATTTCCACTGGTTCATTTCATATGTTTGCATCACTGTCATAGTCGTCCCATGTTACTCCTGTCATGTAACACAAATTTGATTCCTCATCTTGATTAGCATCTTCATCACTTGAGCTTCTAGAATCTGAGTTCTCCCAAGCAATGTATGCTCCTTTTCTTTTCATATATATATTTCTACCATGAGGGAAACTTTTCTTTCCTTTTTGCTTCGGCTGTAAGTCAGGACAATCAGGCTTCATGTAACCTTCATTTCCATATTCATAGCATTGGACAACATTTGTACTGAAGCTCTTCTTTTTGCTTTGACCTACACGGTTAGACAATTTACTATCATTTTTGCATAAGTCGACTAAACTTGATTACCATCAAGGTCATCAATTCTCTTTCATCCATGTTTGTTTCTGTGTTGTTCTTGCTTGAAGCTTTCAGAGCAATGGACTTCTTCTCTTCAATCTCCTCTTCATCCTTTAATCTACCAAGTTCCAACTCATGTTCTCGCAGCTTGTCAAACAAGGTAGTCATGTTCATAGTTGTAAGATCTTTGGATTCAGAGATTGTTGTGACTTTCGGTTGCTAACTCTTGTTCAGACTTTTCAAAATCTTGATGTTGATCTCTTCCTTATCAAACACCTTCCCGAGAGCCATTAGATGATTTACAATGTGAGTGAATCGTTTCTGCACATCATAGATGTTTTCGCCAGCCTTCATTCTGAACAATTCATAGTCTTGTATTAGGGAGTTCTTTCTAGCTCTCTTCACTTCATTTGTGCCTTCATGAGTTACCTCTAAGACATCCCACATTTCCTTTGCAGATTTGCATTGAGATATCCTGAAAAATTCATCAATTGTCAGTGTAGAGGCAATTATATTTCTAGCTTTAACATCATACTGAGCTTTTCTATTTTCATCAGCAGTCCACTCAGTAAAAGGTTTTAAATCAGTTTCTTTATCCACAGTTTTCATAGGCACAAATGGACCATTCAAAGTGGCATCTAAAATTCCTTTATCTTGCGATTCAAGAAAGATTTGCATTCTCATTTTCCAAAAAGGATAATTTTCACCAGCAAACAGAGGTGCTCTATTTGTTGAAGCACCTTCACCAAAAGTTTGAAAACAAGAAGCCATCCCTAGGTTTTAAAGTCGAATGAGATAAAAACAGAGTCAACTAAATTTTCAAATATCTTATGAAAACCAGCTCTGGTGCCAATGGTTGGAAAAATAGGTAGGCTTCGGTTTTACACCAAGAGTAAGGTGAATTGGTGATGTTTCAAAAACAAAATCTTTCTGCAATCTTTTATCAAAAGTATAAACCTTTTTGAACTTTCTTGAAATGCAAGCAATAAAAATTTATAGGCAGCGGAAAAACGTAGTTGACTACGTAAAAGATAAAGTCGACTGGAATATAAGAGTGCATGGATAGAGAAAATCAAACACTGGTTTTTATACTGGTTCAGCCAACAATGCCTACATCCAGTGTCCTTCCAATCCAGGAAGCAAATGCACTATAATGGTTGCGGTTTTTACAACAAGGAATTTATGAAGACCACACGTCAAAAATATAAATCTCCTCTCTAACCTAAAACCAAAATATAGCTGCAATAATCAAAACCAGACTTGCAGCAAGAATCCCCTCTTCTGCAATCTGAAACCACGTCGAACAATCCTCAACGTGAAACTCCCGTATCACAACAGGTCCAATTCCAGCACTCTTCATAGGATGCCAAGCCTTCACAGAATGTAGTAATCTTCACAGGATGCCAAGCCTTCAAAGATAAACTCAGAAGCACCTTCTTTGTGCAGTATTTGATCAAGCAATGAGCACGCAAGCTTTCTCCCTTTGAATCTCTCTCAAGAAAGATCACCATCGTCTTCTTGGAGAATTCTTGGAGCTGTTAACACAGAGAATTCAATATGAAACAAGAATTAAAATGTTAGATCATTAAAAGTCTCTGAACAATTCGTGTTCAACCAATTTATAATTTTCTGTCGATCAGATTGTTTCTCAGTCGAATAGCCTACTAATTCAGTCGACTGTATTATTACAATTATAACAAATAGTCAACATAGAGGCTCTCAGTCAACCAAAATCAACACACATTTAATACATTTGACCAAGTCATCAATGCTTAACTAACTTTTAAAAATATAGTTGTTGGAGCGCACAAGCATAATAAAATTCCAAAACAGATCAAAGATACAGTCGAATGTACACTGGGCAAAGTCGACTGACACATGTAAAATCACTTTGAAATTCTTTTCAACTCACAACATCACTTAGCACTGATTCTCAAAATCTGTACAAAGGTTTTAGCATAGTCGAATCCATTATCAAAGTAGTTGACTGTACTATAACTTTGTCACACAGTTATAAGTTCACGAAAGCGCTTGTGATTTTTCACTTTGAAAAATTTGCAGTAAAATATATGTAATAAAGCATTTCACATTGCACATAAGCATGTAAGCATGTTCCACAAATATATATCAAACAATCAACATAGGAACATACATCACACTATATCAAACATGTTCAGCAGATATAACAAGTAGTATAGCATAAGAACATGTAACGCAGCAACACATGTACTGTTATTAAGCAAAGTGTTGTCATCATCAAAAACTAGATTGATATAGAGTTTGTGTTGTCAACAATCTCAACATTTGACATTTTCATATCTTTTAAAAAATGTTGTGTGATTTTACAGAGAAAGGAAAAGCTCCAAGAAACAAGAATGATTATGGTGATCAAAGAATCTGAGGTTTCTTGAGAAGCAAGGCTTGATGTGTTTCAAAAATTTGATCAATCTGCACAACTAGGTGTATTTTGCACAAACAGGATTTGTAATCTTTAAAGATTGGTTTGGGTTACCTGTTGTGATTACAGGAAGAAGAACAATGTTCTTGAATTTAAGGGTGCCTCAAAGGGTTAGACAATAGAAGAGGGTGTTCTTGTTGTTGGTCTTGTTTGTTTGTTGCCTATATTTAGATTAGAGGGTTAGAGAGGAGTTTTTCACTTTTGACGTGAGGTCTCTGTAAAAACCTTGTTGTATAAACCTTGACCTTTATAGTGCATTTGCTTCGCGTGATTTAAAAGACACTGGATGTAGGCAGGTTGGTCGAACCAGTATAAAAATCAGCATTTGAATTTTTTGATCCCTACTCTATTTTATTCAGTCGATTACGCTTTCAGTATATTCGATTAAATCTATTGTTGCATTGCATATCTTTTAGGTTTAATAGGTTCGGAGGTCCCTATATTTAGAGGATTGTTTCAATTGGGTCCTCCAATTTTTGAAGTGATCAATTAAGTCCCTAATTTTGTCAATTTGAATCAATAAAAGCCTTTCTGTTAAATGCAGTTAACGCCGTGAAGTTTTTGAACATGTGCCACGCTGACGCTTCCAGGTGGCATCGTTTCAAGTGCATAGGTGGATTATAAAAGGGTGAAATCACAAAATTAAAATGGTGTATTTGAAGGTGAAATTTAGGGATTTCACCCTTTTATAATCCACCTATGCACTTGAAACGCTGCCACCTGGAAGCGTCAGCGTGCCACGTGTTCAAAAACTTCACGGCGTTAACTGCATTTAACAGAAAGGCTTTTATTGATTCAAATTGACAAAACTAGGGACTTTATTGATCACTTTCAAAATTGGAGGATCCAATTGAAACAAACTCCCAAATATAACGACCTCCAAACCTATTAAACCTATCTTTTAACTTACTATTCAAGAAAAGTTTAAAGGAATCTTGTTTTGTGAAAAAAGAGTTTGAAAGCTTTTATTTTTACAAAGTAAGTCATTCTATTTTAACACTTTGTAATAGACTATTTTCTGCAAACATGATGGAGACTGAAGTAGTGAAGTAGTAAAGTTTTGTATGCGAACTCGATGAAGGAGCTCAGTTGTAAATAAGCTTGACAGCACAACAGGATGAGCTCAGTAGCTCGACAGTCCGAGCTCGATAGTCCAAGCTCGGTAGTCCAAGCTCGGTAGTCCGAGCTCGGTAGCACGTATCAAAGTCATGTCATTACTAAAATATATTGTTCTTCGATAATTAACGATGGATATATTCTTTGATAATTACCAAAGAATATATTTATTGATAATTATCAAAAAAACGATATCTTTTGATAAATCTTACCAATAATATTTTTATGGAAAAATTTTTACCAGTTGATAATTCTTCGACAAACAATAATTATTGACAAAACTTTGCATTTTCCGACTAACAAACTTTTTTTAGTGCAAATTTCCTACATATTATAAATGTGAAGGAAAACAACATATTAAACCAATTTTAGTGTAGATTTTCCATTCTCATTAAAAATTACTTATTGTCAAGAGAATTTAAAAAGATTACCTACCAAATTCAACATAATAATAATGTGAGTTTTAAACTTACATAAAGATTACCTACCACATTTCTTCATAAAAAAATTTAAAATAATTTTTCTTATTTACCTAAAAAAATACGTATTAAGAAAAATATACACTGGTGTATTATTTGTGATTTTTTATGCATAAAAAATCCACACTAAATTAAGAAACATATAATAGTCAAGTAAGATAACTTTGTTAAAATTTTAAAAGGTTCTTGAAGAAATTTCATATAACATTCATAGAAACCACTAATGAGTTAGAGATTTATACAATAAATATTTAAACATGCTAAAACTAATAATTTTAGTTAAGATTAATACACTATAAAACCTAATATACAGATAAGAGAAAATTAGAGTATTTTTATCACTTAATTCATCTTACTTGTTAATCTAAAATAAAATAGAAAGTGAAAGTAATTAATTTCATCTATTCTTAAAATTCTTCTCTAGTTATCCTAGTTTCATTTCACACCATTTTTGTTGATATGTATGGAACTATCTGATAACGGATGAAACTACTGTTATCTGTGACTTAATTTTGATACTAAATGAATCCTTCTTACTAAGAAACTTGTTTAATCTCATGTTTTTGCTTTAGTTGTGAATAATGATAGTTGAGGTTAGAACTTATGATTTTGTATCACTAATTCCCTTGATTTTGTAGGAAATTGGAATGATTTGGAACAGAACTTGAAGTACCAGGGAGTTGGAACCCAGAAAAGACTGAGAAAGCACCAAAAAAGAAGATCAAAGAAGATCGCAGGATACCTGAGCGCCCATTTTTGGGGCCCTCAACGCTGAAGGCCACTGGCTCACGCCTGGGCGCCCTTCTAGGGGCACTGAGCACCAGCTTTCTCTACCCAACCATGCCTGGGCGCCCTCTTAGGGGCGTTGAGCGCCACTCCTCTTGCAAGCTCGCCCGACTGCCCTAAGTTGGGGCGTTGAGTGCAGAGTGTTGGGCTTAGACCCGTTTTCTATTATTTTTCTGATCTATTTAAGGACTTGGACATCCTAGGGATTGTATCTCTTGATGGCTTGAGCACAGAAACACGTTTTTCAGCCCTTGGGGGCAGATTTGAGGATGTGAGAGCTCTCCTGTTCTCTTTCTAGGGTTTTCTCTTCATTTCATTCCATTGTACACCTAGTTTCTTCATGATGATGGAGAACTAATCTCATTTGTTATAGGGGAAGATGTAACCTCTAAACTCTCTTGTATTTGAATGATTCTTATTATTGATATATGTTTCTTTCATTAATTGTTAGGGTTTTTCTCCTTTGCTCAATGTTTATTATATTTGGCTTTCTTTGTTATTGGGAATTACCTAGAAACAAGGATCTGGAGAATTTCCCCCAAAATCAGTATTGCTCAAGGATGGGGATATGAATTATAGTTGTCTTAAGCTTTTATTCATAATGCAGAATTAATTATTAGGGATGCAAGGGATTGTGGTCTAGTAATTAAGGATAGGTTTTCTTCATCGAGGGATCGGGTTTTAGGTAATTTAGAAAGTGACATTGACATTAATGAATAGGATGAATTCTTATATGCATGAGAGTAATTACGTGAAATCTAAACCCCAACAACATATTCATCCCATATTATCAACTTCATCCATTCATTATAGTGTTTAGCCTCAATTGATCAAATTGCATTCATGTTTATTTTTCTGCACTTTGCATTCAAAACCCCTAAAATATTGTTCTTAAAGTCTTAATTAGTTAAGCAATTACATGATTGTTTCGTGTCGTGAGTCTCTTGGGAAACGACACTCGGTCCTACCATTTTATATTACTTGATACTATTCGGTACACTTGCTGATATCTTAACACTATCATGTCTTATTCCTTACTAATGTTGATGTATATTATCATGTTGATGTATATTATCACTGTAAAAACTGTCAAGGTCTCAAAATTTGATAATGTTTCTTAATTTTTCTATGGTTAGACACATAAAATCAATGTTTAATTATTCAGATAGTTTTTAGTTTCTGTGACTTTTCTCAAATAGGTATCTCACTTTTTTTGTCTCAATTGAGTCTCTATTTTTAAAAAATTGAAGCAATTAGATTATTGTTGTTAGTTCCGTACTAAAATCGTTAAAGACGGTGTCACGTGTCAGTTCGTGATTTTTTTTATTTTTTAAATATTTTTTTAATTATTTTTATTTTTATTTTTATTTAAAAAAAAAAATTCACGTGTCAAGCTAACATTGTACCACGTGGTAATGATAGTGTAACGTGACACTGACAGTACCACGTGTCAGAGGTCACGTGTCATTACATTTATCTAAATTTGGTCCCTATATTTTTATTTTGTCTCAATTTGGTCGTGTATTTTTATTTTGCCTTAATTTAGTCCTAATGTTTTTAAAAATTAAATAACTTTGTTCCTTTCCAAATTTAAATAATTTAATTTGTATATAAATCTTTACAAAAAAATTTATACACATTGATTTTTTTTATCAAAAAGATAAAGAAAATTGCAAAATAACATATGACAGATTTTTATTTATGTAGTACTAACGAAAATAACTTAATTACATTAAAATTTTCAAAACAAAAACTAAATTGAGACAAATAAAAATAAAGAAATTCATTTAAATTCTTTTCTACAAAATTAAACAACAAATGAAATCATTTAACCTAAATATTACGAATTAATAAACTATAAAAGTTAACAATTCTATAATAAATATTTTTGTGAATTGGTCTAGACAAAAATAGTCTCAGTACTTCCTCAGCAATTCATAAAAAGTTTATAGAGTTAAACACTAACACTTGGAATACATCATCACTAAAAATTCACTTAACAGAAACAGATTTAAAGACAAGAATTTTGGAAAACATGATAAAAATATCAATTTTAATAAAAATACATGTATATATTTATATACAAATTAAATTTTGTTTGAATTTGGAGATGAACAAAATGTTTAATTTCTAAAATAAATAACTAAATTGAGACAAAATAAAAATATAGGGACTAAATTGAAACAAAATAAAAATACAAAGACCAAATTGAAACAAACGCAATGATACCTGTCAGTGACACGTGACACTATCAGTGACACATGGTACTATAAGTCTCACGTCATACTATTATTGTCACATGACACAATATCAGCTTAACACGTGGTGGATTTTTTTATTTTAAAAAAATAAAAATAATTAAAAAAAATATTTAAAAAATAAAAAAATCCATGAGTTGACATATGTCATCTCTTTAACCATGTTAGTTCGGAACAACGACAATAACCTAATTACTTTAATTTTTTAAAAATTCAATACAATTTAAAAAAAAATAAGAAACATGTTTGAGAAAAATCACCGAGGGTATGTGAATTATCAAACCTAAAATCAAAAACTCTTTTACGGTATTCATTACTTTGTATGCATTATTAATTAATGGCTTTAGAACAATGGTGAAAAGACATACTGTTTTTAAAATTATATGACACTGAATTAGTTTTCCAACAAAAAAACTTCTCTTTTAATTCCTAAAATATTTATTATTTTTTATTTAATAAAAATACAAGGAGAAGAAATCATTGAGCCTAGAGTGTGATTAGTTTTGGAAAATTTTCCATGCACCTCCGTAAGTTTCTTTCTGCACCCCATATACAAAAATTCTATTTTAGTTTTTCGAAGTATACAATTCCAAAATAAAAATTGACTTTCAAATTACAAAAAAATTGGATGGAATTTGAATAATGTAATCTATAAATTTAAAAATAATTTTTTCCTTTAAAATCATATTACATAATTCAAAAATTCTTTTTTTAAGAAGCTAACTTTCAAAATATTCAATCCAGTAATTATTTAGTTTTTAAATTATGTAATCCAAAAAAGGTAAAATGAGAAATTTCTTATATAAAATTGCAAGAAGAAACTTAGGGGTAGTTTTTCCTTTCCATGGAGTGTTCTTAGAGCGACGCAGAGAAAATATATATAGAAATATGAATGAATTAACCATCGTTATCTGCCCCAAGTTTAATTGTCAGATATATACTCCAGGAATTAAAACAAGTATTTTTAAATGAATGATTTACTAAAAATTATTTATTTAATTAACAGTGAAATTAAAAAAAAAAAAGAGAAAAACAATATTTTAAATGATAAAATATTGTTTTATCATAATTATAACTATCATAATCATTATAAAAATATCGATTATACAAACTATCTTAATTATTATAAAATATAGCAACTACTCTTTTTTTTAATATTTAATCTAATCAAATTAATTTTAATTGAAATAAATTGACTTCACTTTTATTTTTCAATTTCCAAACAATTAATTAATATGCACTAATTATGATAGTTGGAATAATTATGATGATAAAATTAACATAATTATAAAAACAGTAAAATATTATTCCAATCGTAATGATAATAATAGTAAAGTCATGACAGATATAAAATAATGATATCAATGATTATTATGATTAAACATTGATGATAGTAATAATTGTGCTAGTGATAAAAAGGTTATTAATATTGACTACAACTAATTACTATCGTACATACAGCTCTCTTCTTTCTATCGTACGAAAAATATTTCCAAACTTCTTTTCTAATCAACACTGTTTTTATTGCACTAACAAAAGCTTTCAAACATTCATTCGCTAAAAATACACAAACAAGTCAAAGAATCAGAAATTAGAAAACTGAAAAAGAAGTTGTAAAAGGATTGAAGCTTACTGTTCGATATCGAAGAAAAATACATGGCTTTTTCTACTATGAATAATGAATAAATTCAGCTTTTTCTATCATGTTTGTGTTTTACGTTCTTCAACTGTCTGCTTTGTATGTGCTCGTTAATTTCTTATGGTTGGCATGTACCAAAATACTTCTCCAATTTACTTTCAAGTGAAATATCTGACTAAAATTCCTAAAACTGTTGTAGTGTGTGGGGATCGGTTGAGTAGGGAACAAGATTGGCTAGAGGGGAAGGTCGATCGGGAGGGGCAAGGGATAAATCGATGGAGAGTCGAAGTTAATTTACCAGTGTAAAGATCCAACGTGGAAGTAAGGGGCAGAATATGAAGGCGATAATCACGAATACGGGTAGGGAAGTTACATACAGTGGGCGAGATATTTGGGATTGTGGGCTGACGGTTGCAAACAAATCGCACTTTAGGATTATGTCTATGGCTTATAAATAGAAGAAGGATTTGTCAGGTAAGGGGTTCATCATCTGATTACTTTTCACTCTGAATTATATAGTGACCTTGCTAACTTGAGCGTCGGAGTGCTAACCTGCAGGTCACACCCATTCGGACGTGAAGGGTAGCTGTTCGGTTGAGTTCTATTACGGGACCTACATCAGGAACAATTGTGTATACCAAGTTTTATTTCTCACATACATACAAGAGATAGTAAAACAAACAAAAAGAGTTGTATGATAGGGTAACCGGACACATTAGAATGATCGGTCACACCGGCAGTGTGATCGGGTTCACTAGTGTGGTAGGGGAGCGCATTAGCAATGAAGGATTTGGAAGAGTTGAGAGGATCGGG
>NC_028359.1:19606087-19611803 GCF_000741045.1 Vigna radiata var. radiata | reverse complement strand
AAAAGGGGGTAGGAATCCTGAAACACTTGATCAGAGAGATTCAGTTTGTCGTCGTGTCCTATAGGCGATCGGTGTCTTGGACCCCATCCAAAACATTTTGGCGCCCACCGTGGGGCCCGAGATTCTTTTTTACGACCTAAAAACGACCACGATGGCAGGAGAAGTGCCTTTGCAACTGTTGCAAGATCTGCAACAACAGATTCAGGAAATGAGGGCAGAAATTGCAACAATGAGGGCGGAGCAGGCGAACAGGGCAGGGGGTCATTCTGACCAGTCGGTAAATGTGGAAACTATCCATTCGGATACAGGGGAGCAACAGCCTTCACAAGGCGAAAGGAGACGGGAAAATCGCCATCCTACACCCAGTGCGGGAGTAGGAGGAATTAACGGCCAAGGAGTAGGTCGAGGTGAAGGAAGGCCGGGAAGCTAGGCGGGGAGTAGAGGAGGAGGACGAGGGGGTGGTCGAAATAATGGCAGAGGCGAAATTCCTCACATGGAAGAGAGACAGCGGACTCCAAGGCGAGAGCAGGAACAGGCTGACCAGGCTGAGGGGCTACATCCCTTCACGCCAAGGGTGATGAGGGCGGTCATACCAGAGAATAAGATGCTGCCTACAATAGAAAGATACGGAGGAGCGTCGGATCCTGTCAAACATTTGCGATCTTTCGTAGACACGATGGCCGTATACTCATCGGATGAGTTGGTATGGTGTCGGGTATTCTCTCTTTCTCTCAAAGAAGAGGCGTTAGATTGGTTTCACTCTTTACAGCCGGGCACGATCGGTAGCTTTGCTGAGCTCAGGCAATTGTTTACTCAACAATATGCCGCAAACAAAACGCCCGGGATGACGTATACAGCATTAGTTAGGATGAGACAGGGGCGCGATGAGTCCCTTAAGTCATTTATGGATCGGTTCAGTCGTACCGCTCGGCAAGTACGAAACGCAGACCAAAGATTGATTGTGAGTGCGTTGACGACCGCCTTAAGGCCAGGACCATTTTGTGACTATTTGCATGCTGAAGAGCCACAAAGTATGGATGAGTTGCAGAATAGACTTTCCAGTTTCATCCGAATAGAAGAAGGAAGAGCCCACCACCGAGGAAGAGAGGAGGGCTAGTCGTCAGTTCGTGCAATGCGGGGAGGAATCGAACATCCGTTCGGTAGAAGAGATAGAGGAGTAGGTTCCAGAAGCAGGGATCAAAACAGGATGCAGAGGTACGTACACCACACTCCACTAAATGCGCCCCGAACGAGAGTGTTGGAGGAGGCGTTAAGGGCGGACCTAATAGCAGTGGTGCAAATACCTACACCGGCTGGAGTTGACAAAAGTAAATACTGCCGGTATCATCAAAATCGTGGACACACCACAGAAGATTGTGTCACGTTAAAGGATAAATTAGAAGCCCTCGTTCAAGCGGGGCATCTGCAGAGGTTCGTCCAGAGAAGAGGGTCGTTAGGCAGAACCAGACCATCATTAACACGACGAGACCCGCAAGTGAGAAATCAGCAAAGAGCTGATCGGAGCAGAAGCAGGAGTACCGAACGGGTGGTCAGGGGAGTGATCAACACGATTTCAGGAGGATTCGCAGGAGGCGGTTCAACATCAGCAGCCAGAAAGAGGCACCTCAGAAATTTACACAGTGCCAGCCGGGCGGGCCCGTCCAGGAGGTCTATGCCAACTATCACATTTTCAGATGAAGATTTTCACGCACCTGATCTGGAGCAAGATGACCCGATGGTCATAACGGCCATGATTGCCAAATACCAAGTCAACAAAGTCCTAGTGGATCAAGGCAGTTCGGCCAATATCCTCTACTGGAAAACATTCAGGCAAATGGAGATATCAGAGGATGCTATCATGCCTTTCAATGAGCAAATTGTAGGGTTCGTTGGGGAAAGGGTGGACACAAAAGGATACGTAGACTTGAGGACCAGTCTGGGAGCTGACAGAAAGGCCAAAGAAGTAAAGGTGCGTTTCTTGTTAGTGGAGGCCGATACGTCATATAACATTCTCCTTGGACGACCTTGCTTGAACATGTTTGGGGCTATTGTCTCAACTCCGCATCTGACTTTGAAATACCCTGCCGATGATTGGCAAGTATGTACTGTTAGGGCCGATCAGAAGATGGCTCGAGAATGTTACGCAGCAGGATTAAAGATAAAGCCCCGAACGACTGCTTTTTGAGCTACTCAATCGGAAGTCGGCATGATGGAACTGGACCCCCGAACCCATTTGGATGAACGGGTAGAGCCTTTGGGTGATATGCGCCCCTTAGTCATTAGGGAACGAGAAGACCAATGCACAACTATTGGGCGTAATCTCAATACCGATCAGGCTGCGCTAGTTGAAGAACTCCTTGTGCAGAATAAAGACCTGTTCGCGTGGACAGCAGCGGACATGCCAGGAATTCACCCTGACATTATTTCTCATAAACTATCGCTGATAAGAGATGCCCGGCCGGTGTCACAGAGGAAACAGAGGTTGGGCAACGAAAAAAGGAGAGCAGTGGACGACGAAGTAGCTAAATTGTTGGAAGCAGGCTTTATAAGGGAAGTAAAGTATACCACGTGGCTGTCTAATGTGGTTATGGTGAAAAAACCGAACGGAAAATGGAGAATGTGCACAGACTTCACCGATCTCAACAAAGCATGTCCAAAAGACACGTACCCCCTCCCGAGCATAGATGGATTGGTAGATGGAGTCTCTGGGTATGAAATTTTGAGTTTTTTGGATGCTTATTCGGGATACAATCAGATCCCAATGTACAGGCCAGATCAAGAAAAAACATCTTTCATAACAGAACGGTCAAATTATTGCTATGAGGTGATGTCATTCGGACTTAAGAATGCAGGGGCAACTTATCAAAGGCTGATGGATAAGGTGTTCCAGAACCAAATAGGAAAATGTATGGAGGTATATGGTGATGACATGGTGGTGAGGAGCCGGTCGGTAGAGGAGCACCTCCGAGACCTAGAAGAAGTTCTCAACCAGGTAAGAAAGTTCGGCATGAGATTAAATCCTCTTAAATGCACGTTCGGTGTTGCAGCAGGCAAATTTTTGGGATTCATGTTAACAACGCGAGGCATTGAGGCAAATCCAGATAAGTGCCGCACAGTTTTAGAAATGCGAAGTCCTAGTAATCTAAAAGAGGTGCAGAGGTTAGTGGGCAGACTGACGTCCTTATCCAGATTCATACCCAAATTGGCCGATCGTATCCAGCCAATTTTAAAGGTAATGAAGAAGCAGGCGTAGGGGGAGTGGAACGAGCGGTGTGAGATAGCGTTCAATGAAATAAAACAAATACTTACTAACCCGCCGGTCATGAGACGTCCTGATTACGGTCACGATTTGCATTTATTTTTAGCTGTTGGGGAGGAAGCTGTCAGTGCAGCGTTGGTTCAGGAAACCCCAGAGTTTCGGCCTATATACTTTATCAGCAGAGTGTTAAAAGAACCGGAAACACGATATCAGCAGCTAGAAAAGGTAGTTCTGGCATTAATCATTGCCACCAGAAGGCTCCGCCCATACCTACAAGGTAACCAGGTAGTGGTTTGAACCGATCATCCCATTTCTAAGATTCTGCGCAAACCGAACCTTGCAGGAAGGATGATCAGTTGGTCCATTGAGCTCTCCGAGTTTGGACTGAGATACGAGCCAAGAGGATCGGTGAAGGGACAGCATTTGGCAGATTTCGCGGCCGAATTGCCTGGGACTGATACTGATCGGCAATCGTGGGTGTTGTATGTGGACGGGTCCTCTGGTTATCGAGGGTGAGGAGCTGGGATAGTTTTGGAGGGACCGAACGGGGTAGCCATTGAGCAAGCTTTAATCTTTCGGTTTAAAGTTAGCAATAATCAGGCAGAGTATGAGGCCTTGATTGCGGGATTAGAATTGGCACGAGACTTAGGTGTTAAAGTGCTGCAATGTAAGACTGATTCTCAGTTAGTGGAGGGGCACATGAACGGCACGTTTCAGATCAAGGACAATCAATTGCTTAGGTATTTCCACAAAGCCAAACAACTTGTGTCTTATTTCGAATCAGTGGTAGTACGGCATATACCAAGAAACGAGAACCACCGCGCGGACAGACTATCCAAGCTGACGACCGGCAAAGAGAAGGGTCAATTGTCATCCCTAGTCCGACAGGTAATTTTCAAACCCACAATTGATTGTCTCCATATATCCAGTATTGCCGATCGGGACGATTGGCGACGAGAGATTACCCTGCTAATCAAACGGCAGGAAGAAGGGATAGTCCTTCGGGTGGAAGAAGCAAAGCAAATTGCGAGATATGTCATCATCGGCGAAGAGCTATACCGAAGGGGATATGTCACCCCAATGTTAAAATGCTTATCCAAGGAAGAATCCGATTATGTTATGCGCGAGCTGCACGAGGGGATTTGCGGCAGACATGGTGGCGGACGGTCATTGCGGGCCCGAGCTTTGAGGGTAGGATTCTATTGGCCTACTATGGAAAAGGATTGTCAAGTCTTCGTTGCCAAGTGTTTGGCCTGTCAGAAGCACGGGAATATAATTCATACACCGGCAGTTGCCCTGACAGGTATAATATCCCCATGGTCGTTTGCTCAATGGGGAATGGACATAGTAGGACCATTCCCGACCGGACGTTCGCAGCTAAAATTCCTCCTAGTTGCAGTTGATTATTTTACAAAATGGGTGGAAGCCGAACCTCTAGCTAAAATATCAGCATCTCAGGTACAAAAGTTTGTTTGGAGACTAATTTGTAGGTTCGGTTTGCCTAAGTATATATCATCACTGATAACGGTCGGCAGTTCATCGACAAAAAATTGGTGGCTTTTTATAAGGAATTGGGAATTACCCCTCTTACCAGCTCGGTAGAACATCCCCAAACGAACGGCCAAGCCGAAGCTATGAATAAGGTTATTGTTCAAGAATTGAAGAAAAAGCTAGGAGAAGCCAAAGGAGCATGGGTGGACGAGTTGCAACAGGTACTTTGGGGATATCGATGCTCCCCGCATAGTGCCACTGGAGAGTCACCATTTAACCTTACTTATGGATCGGATGCAATGTTACCGGTCGAGGTCGGAGAGAATGCATTACGAAGAAATATTGATAACATGGAAGAAAATGAGGGACATCTTAGAAGCAATCTCAATATTCTCCCCGAGCGGCGACATATGGCGGCCGTTCAACTCGAAGCTCACAAAAGACTCATTGCCCGCCGTTACAACACCAAGGTTAAGCCTAAACAATTTGTAGAGGGAGATTTGGTATGGAGACGAACGGGAGAGGCCAGGAAAGATCCTACACATGGGAAACTATCTACCAATTGGGAAGGCCCCTTCAAAATAAAGGAAAGTCTGCACAACGGAGCCTACCGGTTGGAAACTTTAAGTGGCAAAGTTGTTCCCAATACATGGAACATTTCCCACTTGAAATTTTATTTTAGTTAATTTTCATGTAACTGTCCCATGAAGGACACTTTTCTCTTGAATAAAGGCAATTTTTCCACTATTTTATAATTTTGAAATTCCGGATCGGGCAATCCGAAGGGGGGAACGATTGAAGTTAGATAATTAACTTCATTGTTTGTAGGTCAGATAATTGACTTCCGATCGGGTGATCCGAAGGGGGGAATGGTTGAAGTTAGATAATTAACTTCATCGTTTGAAAGTCAGATAATTGACTTCCGATCGGGCAATCCGAAGGGGGGAACGGTTGAAGTTAGATAAT
>NC_028359.1:19602858-19605797 GCF_000741045.1 Vigna radiata var. radiata | reverse complement strand
TCATCGTTTGAAAGTCAGATAATTGACTTCCGATCGGGCAATCCGAAGGGGGGAACGGTTGAAGTTAGATAATTAACTTCATCGTTTGAAAGTCAAATAATTGACTTCCGATCAGGTAATCCAAAGAGGGGAACGGTTGAAGTTAGATAATTAACTTCGTTGTTTGTAAGTCAGATAATTGACTTCCGATCGGGTGATCCAAAGAGGGGAACGGTTGAAGTTAGATAATTAACTTCATTTTTCGTAATTCATATAATTGGTCCCCGATCGGGTGGAAGGAAGAGAGGAACGTATGGAAATTAGCTAAGTTACTTTCATTCATACTTAGCAATTCGGATAGTTGATTTTTTCTAAATCTCGACAACCGGATAACAAAGCAGGAGCAAATAGAGTAACATAGAAAGCAACATAGTACTTCATACAAAACACAATCTCACACAACTGTTCAAGTACTTAACTACTAAGATCCATACAAAATGCATACACACCGTCAAGGCAACAGAGTTTTTTACAACGGTACTTAAAATATGAGCTTAAAGGGGTTTTGTGCTGTCAGGTGCAACATTCGACTGGTCGGGTGGAGTCTGGTCATTAGCCGGAGAAGCCGAACTGCAAAGATCAACGAGGGCCCCATTCACTAACACCTTCATTATGTCAAAGTCTGGATGTTCAAGTGGGGTGTTGAAAAAGTAGTGACATTGCCCTATTCCTTGCTGAAATCCTAATTCACGCTCTTGACAAACTTGATCTTCTAAAGACGCTTTCTCTGCCAGTAAGAGATCTCGATCGGCAGCAACAGCATCCTTATCCTTCAACAATTCAGCATTGGTTGTCTTAACCTTTTTTACAGTGGCTTCCAGTGTGTCTATGGACGAGCGCAAGGATGATATTTCCCTCTGAGAATTCTCCAAGGCAGTCTTAGCTTTAACCCGAGCGTCCTCGGCAGCTTTAGTTAGTTCTTCCACGCGGGCGGTCAGAGCGGTGTTGTCTTTCTTCAGATCAGCCACTTTCTGATTAGCGGCTTCCAATTCAACCACTAGTAAAGGCTTAGTGGTCCCAGCAGCGTAATTCATGCATATACCCGCTCTCATCATTAACTCATAAGCCATATTATATGCTTCAGTAGGCGACATGCCTTTGAAGGGGCTCGCTCCTCGGGTGTTAAGTTAAATTGCACCAGGTCGGCCACATGCACTTGCGGGTCCAGAGGACCGGTCAACAGCGGACCCTTCACTTTTTGTCTCTTGGGAGGAGAAGGTGTTTTTTCGGTGGCTTTTCTCTTCTGTTTGGTCTTTTTAGGAGGCGGTTGAACCACTTTCACGTCCTCAGCAGCTTCAAGGTTTGTTACAGGAGGAACGCCTCCAGCCGATCCACCGGCAGGTGAGGCCGTTGATGTTCCTCCTCCAGTCTTCGTTAGTTCTCTCTTGCGGGCCATCAGGCGTGCGAAGGCCTCATGTTGCTCCATCCCGCTAAACAAATCTGCAACACAGAAGGCAATTTAGACAAGTTAATAATCACCGCTCGGCTAGGGAAAAGTGAAGAATCTTACCGAAAACTCTATTCCTTAAGATGTCGTCATCCGCCCCGATCAGTTCAATCAATCTACGGGACGAAGTCTTTCTTGGTAACAAATCAACTTGGCTTATGACATCCAGCTCGGCTTCGGTCATATCTGTTTTGGGCCAGGAGTCGATTCTATTGGGGTTCTCGGTCCAGTACAATGGGAACTTTGGCTGGCCATTATCAAAAAAGTATTTTGGCCGACCGGCATCTCGGATGGCTATTTTGCAAAAGTTAGACTTAAACTCTTTATATGATGAGTTAAAGGGAGAGAATAATTGTTTATCCTTGGCCGGAATTAAGGACATCCAAGATCGGTTGGGGTTAGGCAAGGCACGAAAGAAATGAAGAAAGGATTTGGGTGTTGGTGTGAGTACCAGGCCATCACACAACACGCTGAAGGCTTGCATGACAGCCCACCCGTTCGGGTGAAGCTGAATGGGACTAATGTTCAGCTTTCTCAACACTCCCATTTGAAACTCAGAGAAGGGTAACCTAATGCCCAGATCACGAAACAGCGTAATGTATGCATAGAAGAAATCGGTCGAAAAACCCTCTCGACCATGACAGGCTCGCTCATTAGTTCGGCAAACTACGAAGGTATAATCATCTATGTCCCTAAGAGTACCTAAGATATTTACTTTTTCCAGCAGATGCCTAATGGAGGCGGTAGATATAAAGTATGGAGTATAGTTCTTAACCTCGTGAGGTGCCCAATCATATCCTTGTACTATGGGCGGGGGAAGGACGGATGTCCACATGCGCGAATTGTCATAATTAAATGCTACACTATTCCCGGACGAACGGGAAGAAGTATCAGAAGTAGACCCAGACGACGAGGGGGTGCCTACCCCGTCATCATCATACCCCCGCCCTTCCCTCCTAGACCTATTAGATGATTGAGAGGATAGAGACATTTACCTGGAAGGACGACCGAGCTGACAGAGAGTTGGGTCGGGAAGCGCAAGCAGAGCAACGTAGAAGCAGACAAATGATCAAGGACCACCCCGCTATTTATAGCCGCATAAAGCGGTTTCGAGCCCTAATCACAGCCGTTCATGACAGTGTGATCTGACGGTGCTAAGCTCACGACGGTTCGAATTTCTATGCAGAAAACTGACGAATCAATCTACACCGTTGATCCCGTGCTCATCGTAGGGCTCTGGTGGCTTTCGTTTTTCAAATTGAAATGTTAGCGGGAAACCAAACTTGTAAACCCCTTTACGTACTGCAAACGCTTGGGGCTTGGGGGGCCTATGTATGATAGGGTAACCGGACACATTGGAATGATCGGTCACACCGGCAGTGTGATCGGGTTCACTAGTGTGGTAGGGGAGCGCATTAGCAATGAAGGATTTGGAAGAGTTGAGAGGATCGGG
>NC_028359.1:19592850-19601238 GCF_000741045.1 Vigna radiata var. radiata | reverse complement strand
TTGATTATTGGCTTGATATTTCCTTGTAGACCGTCCGTCCAAACCGCCCGGACGTATTTCCCGTTGTTAATAATAGCTGTCCAGGTTATGGATTGATATGCTAACCGTCCGGGCGTCCTGCCCGATGTACGAGGCCGGGCGCCCTTCCTGGTACATAGGCCCCCCAAGCCTGAAGTGACGAAGTAACTGAAAGGGTTGAGTAGGAAGACAGCTGCGCTTTTTGAGGGGCGTGACGTTGGGAGTGGGGAGACGGTTACGATTTTTGAGGGAGTAGTGGGCGGGAAGAGACACGTGTCCTCCTCCTACTGGTCATTCTGAGTGGTGCAGTGAACCGTCGCAAATCTGGATCGTTGGTGTGCCTTGGATCCAACGGTGGGTAATGCATGATGATTTTCAAAATGTGGCTATAAATAGGGGTGGGGGAGGGTGGCTATTCACTCTTTACTTCTCTCTTTTTACTGCTTTGGAATTTCGAGCTTCAGGTAATAAATGGCTGCCACGAGTGTTTATTCATCGGAGGAGTCGTCGGGTCGAGGTGGCGGGGATGCGGCGGGAAGGACCGGTGGCGTTCCTTTGCAAAGGGGAGAGGTGGCGGGAAGGGCCAAAGGGGGTTCGCCGCCAAGTTCGGTTTCTTCGTCATTTCTGGATGCCCATCAGGTTGAGAACTCTGTTCCGCCTTCCCCGGACGGAGATCGATTGGTGAATGGTTATGGCATATTTTTGCTTAAAGGCAGGATACGGATTGATCGCGAGTCGGCCGAACCGGCCGAGGGGTGGCCTCGCATTCGGGGCTATCGGTGGGCCTCTCCGGAAGTGGGTGAGTTTACCTCCGATTTCGGGACTCATGACGAATTGTCATGGTGGGCGAATCGGTCCTACATTGCCCGCGATGTTGAAGATGCCCGACTATTCCGTCTGGGCGTCAGCCATCCGAATGAGCGCGTGTATCATGGGAAGGGTTCTAGCTCCGAGGACTTCTTCTTCGTATATGCGTACATGTTCGAGCAAATGTATGTCAGGGTGTCATTTACTGATTTTCAGGCGTCCGTTCTTAGGGAGTTAAAGATTGCTCCCACCCAACTTCATCCGAACGGGTGGGCGGCGATGCAAGCCTTCACATCCTTGTGTGCGGCGGTTGGGTTAACGCCTATGGTTCGGGTGTTTCTTCATTATTTCAACGTCCGCCCTTCTTCAAAATAATAATCAAGGATTCTGGGAAGTCGGAGTTTTTTGACGCCGAAGGCGCCCCTCGGTTTCCTTTCTATTGGACACAGGATCCTCCCAAAATAAAGGCGTACGGCGTCACCCGTATGAATAATTTGGAGCGTGACGCCGTTCGGATCATAAAGGATCTGCCCCGCTGCCTCAACGCCCGCGGCTTCGTCGACTGTCTGAAATACGAGGACTATGACCAAATAGCCTTCGGTATGAATATGGCCGGCTCGGTTTCCTTAAGTTCACTTTTGACTTAGCTAAATTCTTGTTTTCTTTTCAGGATACATGTCGTTACTGGAGCCTCGACAGTCTGGATGGCTTGCCTCCACCCAACGGCGCAAAGGGGGTAGCTCAAAAGGTGTTGCCCAGCCGTCCGCGGCTTCCAGCCGGGCGACATCGTCCGGTGTTCCTACTGGTGTACCTTTAAAGGTACAGGAGACGGCTCCCGTTGCGTTGGTTATTCCGGAAAAGGTGGCGATTGACCCTGCTCCGGAGAAGGTTCAACCGAGTCCTACCTTTGTCACTCTGGTCAATTCTTCGGAATCTCCCCCTGATTCGACCGTCCCTCTCGAACGGAAGAGGAAAGCTAAAGAGGGAGGGAAGTCGTCTTCCAAACGCCATCGTCGAAGCGGAAGTTCCTCACTCCATCCCTTACCGGCCGGCGTATTTGACATTTCCTTCGATGCTGCATCGAAGATGGAGTGTCGGCCCAGTTCCTCTCAGCTGGCGGTTATTGAGCCATTATCTGAGGAAGATCTACTGGGGGCGGCCGTGGAGCTGATGAGCCGGGGCGTTATGTTGGCTCGCAGAGCTCGTGAAAGCGCAAAGGTCGTGATGCTCGGGAACTTCTCCTTGAGCTGGCCGATGAGCAGAACGTGTCCGCCGGACTTCGTCGTCGCGTGGAAACGCTGGCGAAGGAGCATGAGCACTGCTCCGAGACGCAGGTCAAGTTACAAGCTGACTTGGACCTTGCTACTTCCAAGCTGGCTGCAGCGAACAAGTCTTTGGCGGACGCCAAGCTGGTAGAGGATGGCCTAAGAGAAGACGAGGAGAAGGAAAGATTGGAAGTCCGCCGGTTGGCCAAGAGGGGGGGAGAACTGGTTGAACAGAGTGAGCGTTTGTCCCAAGATCTTTTGGCCGCCAACGCTGACAAGAAGCGTCTGGAGGCCGAGCTGAAAGAGGCGAAGGATGCCTTTGACAAGCTAGACGCCAGCGTGATAGATGAACACGAGGAAGGATTTAACAAAGCCCTTCGTCAAGTGAAATATTTGCTTAAGGTCGATCCGACCGCCGCTGGTTTTGACTTGTATAAGGATGTGTATCGGGGCGAGATGCGACCGGTGGAGGGGACTTTGAATGAGGAAACTGTGCTAGGATCGGAAAATGAGCCTGCTGTTGAAGCTGACCCAGGAGTTTGATTGTTTGCGTACTGTATTTTGTTTTTTGGTCCGTGAGGTCGACTTGCAAACACTTAGGCGTAGCGTTTGTTTGCATGGTCGACCCGTCCGGCTTTTTGTTTATACTTTCACAGTATAATGGATTTGGTTTATTTCATGGTTTACTTGCTATCGGTCTTCATTCGTCCTGTTTTAATTTTATCATGAATAAACGTGATCGGCCCATGGCGGTTTTCATGGGTCTGATGACAGATTGAACGATGTGTTATTGGGAAGGTTCCCCTGGTGGGACGGATCCCTTCTGGGACGGATCCCTTTAGGTTAGTTAGGACGGATCCTTTCCATTGGGGACGGATCCCTCTACGTTATATGGGACGGATCCCTTCAAGTTACTAGGGACAGATCCCTTTTATTAGGGACGGATCCCATACGTTCGGTTAGTCAGTACTTAATTGGATGAAAAAAGGCCTTTCATTTTAGGGATTTCGCAAAAAGAGTACATCGGCTGAAAAAATTAACTGAAGTAAAACTTTAAGTGTGTTGCATTCCATGTATTAGGAAGGAGCTTTCCATCCGGCCGGGCAAGGCGATAAGCTCCATTTTTCAACGTTGTGACGATTCTGAACGGGCCTTCCCATTTTGCCGCCAACTTTCCATGTTGGGGTGCCCGCCTGGCTTCTCCGGTTTTTCTCCAGACTAGGTCGCCCTCATGGAATTCTCTGGGGCAAACCTTGGTGTTGTATCGACGCTCTACCAGCCGCTTACATGCCTCTGCTCTAAGTGTCGCCCTGTCACGCCGTTCGTCGATCGTATCGAGCTCTACTCTTAACACCTCATTGTTCATTTGCATGTCCTCGAGCCCTCTGCGCAGTGATGGTTCGCCAAGCTCGACCGGGAGCATGGCATCGGTTCCATAGGTCAAATTAAAGGGAGTCTCCCCCGTAGTGCCGTGCGGTGTGCACCTATAACCCCACAGTACTTCCGGCAGCTCTTCCACCCATGCCGATTTCTTCTCTCCTAGCCGTCTTTTCAACTCCGCCACTATGGTTTTGTTGACTGCTTCGACCTGACCGTTCGTTTGGGGATGTTCAACCGAGCTAGTGAAATGCTTGATACCGAGGTTGACGTAGAATTCTTCCAGTTTTTTATCGATAAACTGGCGGCCGTTGTCCGTTATTATAATTTTAGGGAGGCCGAATCTGCATACTATTTTCCAGCAAAACTTCTGGACCTATCCGGCGGTGATGGACGCCAGGGGTTCGGCCTCGACCCACTTTGTGAAATAGTCGACTGCGACCAGGAGAAACCTCTTTTGACCCTGACCCGGGGGAAAGGGTCCGACGATGTCCATTCCCCATTGGGCAAACGGCCATGGGGAAGTAATGGAATGGAGCGTATGCGGGGGGGCTCGAGTGTCGTTAGCATGGGCTTGACAACTGAGGCAACGTTGCGTGTAAGCTCGGGTGTCATCCTCCATGGTCGGCCAGTATCCGGCCCTTAGGACGCGAGTCTTCAGCGTTCTCTGGCCGGAATGAAATCCGCATATCCCATTGTGTAGTTCGTTCATCACGTATTGGGCTTCTTCTGGTGATAGACACTTTAAGAGCGGAGTGGAGAATCCTCTTTTGTATAGATCATCCCCGATTATCGTAAACCGGGCTATCTTCTTCGACTCGGAAGAGCCTATTGACTGTCCATCCTCCTGTTTTTTTATCAATTTCCGAATTTCATCGCGCCAGTGATGAGTGGCCGAAGCGATGGCGTAGCATTCCACGGATGGCTGAAGCAATATCTGCCGGATAACAGTCGTCAGCTGGCCCTTTTCTTTTCCGGAACTGAGTTTAGACAACATGTCGGCCCTCGTATTCTGCTCCCGGGGAATATGTTGGATTTCGACTTTTTCGAATGACGCTATCAGGGATGCCGCGCGGTGAAAGTATTTCAGCAGGTGATCCTCCTTGACCTGGTACTCCCCCTTCATCTGCCCAACGACCAATTTCGAATCCGTCCGGCATATCAGGTTTCGTGCCCCCATGTCTTTGGCAAGACCTAATCCAGCCACCAGAGCCTCATATTCAGCTTGATTGTTGGATGCTTTGAACTTAAATACCAGAGCGTATTCGAGCAGAAATCCGTTCGGTCCTTCTAACACTATTCCGGCCCCACTGGCCTGTCGTCCGGAGGCCCCATCGACATAAAGGGTCCATTGGTCGATTCCGACCACAGGCACTTCGGCCGCGAAATCAGCGAGATGTTGGCCCTTGATGGAACCTCTTGGTTCATATCGTAAGCCGAACTCTGATAGCTCCACTGCCCATCCCACCATTCGTCCGGCTAAATCGGGTTTCTTGAGCACCTTAGCTACCGGGTGATTTGTTCTAACGACCACCTGGTAGCCCTGAAAATATGGGCGAAGCCGGCGGGATGCGTGGAGGAGTGCCAGCGCCACCTTCTCTACCTGTTGATAACGGGCTTCCGTCTCGTGGAGCGTGCGGCTAATGAAATATATGAGCTTTGGGGAAGGTTCTTCCTGCGTCAAGACCGCACTGATCGCTATATCGGACACTCCCAAGTATATTTGCAGGTCGTAGCCCGATATCGGTTTGTTCATGACGGGAGGGTTCATCAAAATTTCTTTCACCTTCAGGAACGCTTCCTCGCACTCCGCGTCCCATTTTCCCGAGGTGTCCTTCTTCATCTTTTTAACGATCGACCGGATTAGTTCGGCCAGCTTCGGAATGAAACGTGACAGCGCTGTCAGCCGACCGACTAGCCGCTGCACGTCCTTGAGCGTGCCAGGACTCGCCATTTTCAGCACCGCGTCGCACTTGTCGGGGTTGGCCTCAATTCCCCGGGAAGTGAGCATAAATCCTAAGAATTTCCCTCCAGCCACACCGAAGGTGCATTTCGCCGGGTTTAGTCGCATGTTATACCTCCTGATCTGGCCGAATACCTCTTCCAGATCCTGCAAATGTCCGTCCTCATCAGATGATCGGACCACCATGTCATCTATGTAAACGTCCATGCATCGCCCTATTTGCTCAGAGAAGACTCTGTCCATTAGCTGCTGGTAGGTAGCCCCAGCGTTCTTCAAGCCGAATGGCATTACTTCATAACAGTAGTTAGCATTCTCCGTCATGAAGGCAGTTTTCTCGCGGTCCGGCGCGTACATGGGGATCTGGTTATATCCGGAATATGCGTCTAAGAAACTCAACATCCGGTGTCCTGAGGCTCCATCGACCAACGCATCAATGCTTGGGAGCGGGTACGAATCTTTGGGGCATGCCTTGTTCAGATCCGTGTAATCTGTACACATCCTCCATTTGTCGTTCGGCTTTTTTACCATTACCACATTGGCTAACCACGTGGTATATGTTATTTCTTTGATGAAGCCGGCTTCGCATAACTTCGCGGCTTCGTCATTGACCGCTTTCCTCTTCTCTTCTCCCATTTGTCGCTTCTTTTGTGCTACTGGCCGGGCGTTCCTTACCAAGGCCAGCTTGTGGGACGTTACGGACGGATGGATGCCTGGCATGTCCGCCGCTGTCCATGCAAAGAGGTCCCGATTTCGCCATAAGAGGGTTCTCAATTGCTTCTCTGTGGTGTCCGCCATGCCCGTGGCGATAGACGTGGTTTGTGAGGGGTCTCGACCGATCATGACCGGTTGTATTTCTCCCAGGGGTTCCAGGCGGTCCTCCGTATTAGTCCTCGGGTCTAGGTCGGTCATAGCGACCTCGGATCTAGACATTTTCCTCCGATTTTCCTGCGGATACATCCGTAGTCCAGCTGCGTAGCACTCCCGGGCGGTTTTCTGGTTTGCCCGTATAGTGCAAATTAATCCCCGGTGGTTTGGGTATTTCAAGGTGAGGTGCGGTGTTGACACTATGGCCCCGAAAGCGTTCAGGCATGGCCGTCCTAAAAGGACATTGTAGGCCGTGTTCGCTTCTACTAACAAGTATCTTATCTTCATTTCTTCACTTTCCCGTCCAGTACCCAAGTGAGTCTACAAATCGACGTAACCCCTCGTATCTACCCGCTCCCCCGCGAAACCCACTATTTGCTCATTGTATGGGACGATTAGGTCCTCTGACATGTCAAACTGCAGGAAGGTTTTCCAATATAGTATATTGACCGAGCTTCCCTGATCCACCAAGACCCAGCCTACTCCGTAGCGGGCTATTTCCACGTTGATAACCATAGGATCGTCTTGGTCTGGATCCGGGGCGTGGAAATCTTCATCCGTGAACGTGATCGGCGGCATGGTTCTCTTCTGAACGTCCACAGCATGTACGGCTCTCAAAGCCCGGATACTCCTTTTCCTGGCGGAAGAGGTGTGCCCTCCTCCGGCGAAGCCCCCGGAGATGGTGTTAATTATTCCCCTCAAAGGCCGCCTCTGCCCTTCGTCTCGGCTGCGACTTCGGCTCCTCCGGTCTGTCCTTCGCCTTTCAGGCGTTCGGCCATAACTATGCTCTTCATTTCTCTTTCGCTCCCTAGGGGGACTCCTAGGCCTCGCTGGCTCTCTCCGAGACGATCCCTCCGACCGGCGAACGTCCTTTTTAACGTATTGTTGCAATTGTCCCATTCGGATTAACTCCTCAATTTTATCTCTCAGAGTCAGGCAGTCTTCTGTGTCATGTCCAGAGTTTTGGTGATAGAGGCACCGTTTACTCAGGTCCGCTCCCTGAGGTGTTGGCCTTTTCTGAGGTGCTGGTAAAATCTGGGCGCTCAGCGCCTCCTGCAATATCCGCGCGCGGGAAGCGTTGAGAGGGGTGTATTGCGGGAACTTGGGACCCCTCGGTCCCTCGCGAAGTCGAGGTCCGGCCGGCCTGCTCTGGCCTTCCCCTTTCCTATTATTTGTTTCCTCGGCTTTAGCCTCCTGTTGCTCCCTTCTGTAGTTTTGCTTCATATTTTCTACCCGGGCCTCGTCTGCCGCCCGTTTTCTCAACTCCTCCATTGTACTAGGGGGATTTCGGCATATACTATCCTTGAAAGGACCGGGCCTCAATGCAGGCATTACATATTGAAGGGCTAATTCTAAATTTAGTCCCTTGACCCTGCGGACCGTTTACTGATATCGGTCCATGAAAGATTTCAGCGCCTCTTCTTTGCCCTGCTTCAGGTTCATCAGGTCTACCACCGTCATATCATCCGCATTGCACGCGGCAAACTGTTTCTTGAACATTTCTCCCAAGCTCTTAAAATTCTCAATGGAGTTTATTGGCAACGAATTAAACCACTCCAAGGCCTCTCCTTCCAGGGATAAAGGAAATGCCCTGCACCAAACGGCGTCACAACCGGTACGGAAGGTCATGGCATTGATAAATGACTTCACATGGGCAGTAGGGTCGGACGTCCCATCATACATTTTGAACTGAGGAGGCATGAATTGCTCCGATATGTGCACTTCCATGATTTCCCGCACGAATGGTACCAAAGTGGTCGTCTCCTCCACCTTAACCAACGATTGACTGTCCTTATTCCCCTTCTCCTCTCTTCCGGACACATGAGCACTGCTATTCTCCCCTTCTAACGGTGTTCGTTTCTCTCCCGCTCCCTCTCCCTGCTCACCTTTGTCGCCCCCGTTCTTACTTTTCGCAATCTGAGCCAGACACTCCGCCCTTACGGCGGCCATCTCCTCCTCATGCTTACGTTGCATTTCCATCATCCTCTGCTCCATCATTCTCAGCATGTCCGCCTGTTCTTCGGTGTTAGTGTTTCTCGTGGTCACCATTGGGTATAATCCTCCGGCCCCACGGTGGGCGCCAAAATGTTTCGG
>NC_028359.1:19570793-19592435 GCF_000741045.1 Vigna radiata var. radiata | reverse complement strand
TTGATTATTGGCTTGATATTTCCTTGTAGACCGTCCGTCCAAACCGCCCGGACGTATTTCCCGTTGTTAATAATAGCTGTCCAGGTTATGGATTGGTATGCTAACCGTCCGGGCGTCCTGCCCAATGTACGAGGCCGGGCGCCCTTCCTGGTACAATACGTATGAACATACGTAGGTAGGTAGTACTTACTAAAAATGAATGATTTACAAAAAATTATTTATTTAAGTAACCGATGGAATATATTTCCAAATTTCTACTTTAATCACCATAGTCGTTATTAGAATAACAAAATCTTTGAAATATTCACTCCCTACAAATGCATAAACAAAGAATCATAAATGCGAATTAGAAACAGCGAATTAGAAAATGCATAAACAAAAACAAAAAATCAGAAATGCAAATCAGAAACAGCGAATCAAAAACAAAGAATCAGAAAATGCAAAGACGAATCAGAAATCGAAATCATGAAGCTGGAAAAGGAAGCGGGAAGAGGAAGCTTACTGGACGACATCTTTTTTCTCAGAGGTTATCTTCAAATTTTCTAAAAGAGAAAAACAATATTTTAAAATAAAACAATTAGACAAAGAAACAAAAATCTACTTCTTTCATTACAAATATTAGAAAAGTTAGTATAAATTATCCGACTTTTAGGTTTTAACATTTTATATATTTTCATTACATAAAAAAGTAGGGTTATATTAAATCGTTTTAACAAAGAAATATGTCCAACAATGCTGTAATATATCATTTTAGAAAATTAGTTTGAAAATGTGACTTATCCTAAATTAAAAACAAATGAATTTGGGGTTTATTCAAACATAAAAAACATATTATTATTTAACTCTCATAAATAACAAAGATTGTAAGTATACTTTAGTCTTTGATTTTTCTAAACTCTTATGTTGACTATGCATATAGTCATTTACTCTTTATTTTTAGATTTAATGTAATCAGATTAATTTTAATTGAATTAAATTGACTTCACTTTTTATTTTTTTATTTCCAAACAATTAATTAATATCAATAATTATGATAGTTGCAATAATTATAAGGATAAAATTAATATAATTATAGAAACAGTAAATGATTATTCTTAAAGTCATGACAGATATACAATAACGATGTCAATGATTATTATGATTAAACATTGATATATTTGTGCTAGTGATAAAAAAGGTTATTAATATTGACTACAACTAATTACTATAATAATTATTTACTAATGATAATACCCTATATATTGATAAAGACCAGACGTAACAGAAGTAACAAAAACTAACAACATTAATGGTCTTTAATTCTTACAGATTTCTTTATCTTAGGTAAAAGTTGAGGAAAACAAGAAGTGAATTATAGTATCGATCATGTAGAAAACACAATAGTTGGTTCATTTCCAAAATCATAACAAAATATCCTAGATCTATTGATACTTTACACACCAAAATGAAAATAAAAAAATCAACAACGAAGTTCAGAAAATTCATTGACGACCTCATATAATAAATGGTCGAAAATTTTATGCTCAAACACCAAACAAATATCCCTAAAACTTTCACTCTCACGCATACGTTTTAAGGTACAATCTGACTCTCTTACATCGTGTTCTGTCAAAGTACGAAGCTGCAACATCATTTCTGAGAGATACTCTGCTTCCTTGTTGACATCTATGAAGGTATAATCTTTATTAGTACTTGCACTGTCTTCAACATCACAATCCAAGGACAACACTGATGGAGATACCCTCTTTGACTTTGAACCCGTGGTGTTTGAACCATCTGCAATAAAATCATATATAGTAAGGTAAAGTAATTAAAATTGCTTTCAAACTACAACACTATGTGAAGAATGCATTATATAGCCACTTTTTAAGCTTACAGAACTGGTATGTTGTGTAATTTTCAACAACACGATTGTAGAGTGCTTAAGTCATGAGTTCAAATTAGCAATAGTGATGCTGTATCCAACAAACATGTTATATGCTTTTTCTACTTACAAGACTTAAATACAGTTGTGTAGATATTTTAGTGCATTTTCTTTCATTAAGTAAAATTTCAGTTCAGCTATTCATTTAACAAAAATTACATGAGAAAACATGCACATTAACAATGTAAAAACTCTAACTTTGACAGCAAAATAGTACCAAAAACTCGTGTAAAGTTACACTGTCTGTAAAAATGAGAAATCAATAACATAAACTGTTCAGACAGACCAAACACAACTATTTTGGGTCCTTTTCTTCACAAGGGAGAGAGAGTTTGATGACAAACCAGTTAGAAGGGTTTTGCAACAAAATTCAATGTTATTCCAACAGTTACCAAAGTAAAAATAATGAAAAAATGGGATTGAGTAGAGAAAACAAACCTAGAAAATCTGTTTCATAAAGGAAAGGATAGTCATTGCTATCTGCAACTGAAACTGGACTGCGATTTTCCAAGCTGCATTCACTTTGAACCTTCAAGAGTAACTTCTGGTTTCTCATGTTCCTCTTGTCTTTTGTTTGCACAAGCCCCTTCTTTGTCAAATAAGTGTTTGAGCTTGATCTTGAACCAGCGCCATTTTGTCTATTACTACAAGAACTACACTTAGAGAAACCTGAGGACACAGAAGACAAATCTTTACCTTCAAGATTTCGACCCTTTGAAGCATGCTTAGAAGAAGGGTCTCTCCTTGGCTCATTCTTCAGCTTTGAAATTTTCCTGTTCTTACCTACATTCCTCTCTTTCTTCACACTCACACTCTCCTTGTTCTTACTCCCCTGTCTCTTCACCTTCCTCACCTCTCCCAAACCCATTTCCAATTTCCTCACCTCTTCGTCTTTGTCACCATCCATGCAAAGCACAAAGAGGTTATTATTACCCTTTTGGTTCTGAAACAAAGCAGGAACCTCTCTGAACGATGATGAAGTCTTCACTCTTCTGTGAATGGCATGGCTTGCATCAAACTCAAGCAAGTAATCCACAAAGTTCACTGACCTGCTTCTAGGAACGGAATCTGGGCTCCCTCCTTTCATTGCCCATTTGGAGTTTGGAAGTGAATCCAAGCCCATTAACCTTGCCACCACTCCAGGAGTTGAACCATCATTCACCACCACGGTTTCTTTGGTGGAATGTGCTTTTTCTGAGTCATCTGATTCCGTGAAATGATCAGAGGGGTGCACTGGAGGACTAGTTGCATTTCCAGCACATAGTAGCACACGTAGTAAGCCAGGAAAACACCCAGATTTCGGTTTTTCTGGCTTTGCCATGGAGGGTGAAGTTTGCACAGTGATACAGAAGAATGCAGAAAAAATTCAATGTGAAAAGAGAATGAGCAGTGTAATGGTTGACCACACAAGAGAAAGAGAGAAAGAGAGAAAGAGAATGATATAGTATGTTGTTGGAAGAGTTGGAACGTGGGGTGAAGTTTCATTGGGAATAACAAAGGTAACTTCCAAGTCTTTAAAGTCGGCACCAGTACTTCACTATAACAGAAAACGAGTTCAATAATTTACCTTTATTCCTAAAGTAAATTGAACACAACCTCAGATTCGGAGATGCACTTGGTCGGATCTATTCTTTCATAAAAACAAAATTATAATTTTACCCTATTAATTTACTTCATTCTTTACTTCAAATCTTTATTATGTATATTACTGAAATTGTAATCAAACAATAATTATAAGAGTATCAATGAATTGGATTTTTGTTTTATCTTAGCATAATACTTTAGGTTTAAAATAAAATAAAAAAGACTATGTGTGTGATGATTCAAATACAAGTAAATCTTACCTAATTTTACTTTGTTGAATAAAATGTTTTCATTACATTATTATACTCTTTACTTAGTTCAAATTCTATCTTTAACAAATCATTAGTTTCATGGTTTTTCAAAGACAAATTTATTATAAAATATATAATATCAATCGAACTTAATAAATTGATGTAAATTCAATTTTCTCATAGTCACTATAAAACTTGAATTCATACTTAAATTTTTAACATGGTTTTAAAAAGCAAAATGTTCCAATTAAGATGTTATCCATAAAATTAGTGTGAAGGGTAGTTTAGAAAATCAAATTTAATTTACAAAAATTGAAAAATAAGTTTTTTTTTTTTTGCTTATGTAAGTTAATGGAAATATGATTTTAGTGGTAGATCGAGATAGAAACAAGGTTTTTGCAAAATTTGATAGCAATTTATCTTTAGAATCCTAGTGTGAATGTGAATAAAAGGTGTGATTTTACAGCTTTAGGGTAGATGAGAATGGTAGATGATAGAGATAGGGTGTACGAAAGGGTACATTAAAGACAAATATTGGATGAAAAAGCATTGACTGAGGTCTGAGGAAGGAATTTTGTATTTAGTAATTAGTAATGCAACGTGATGTGGTTGCAGTCCAAGTCTTACTAGGCTGCCAAACCGTGTGAATGTTGTTTTGCCAATTAAAAACAAAGTGTGGCCGAAGTTGCTGACTTTTGAGGTCGGAAATGTCCATGTGGTCCACCACCCAAAGGAAATGAGCAGATCTTGCAACTACTATTTCATCTCAAAGAACTTCACCGACTTTGTTGACTAGGTTTTTGGATTCTGAATTGGCCCAATTCATGTTCGTTCTGTAATGGCAAGCCTCTTTATGATCATGGGCCCAATAAATTGGAACCCTGAAGAATTTTTCAGTTAAAATGTTAATACTTGCTAAACAAGTGAGTTTCTTTAACATGTTATTATTGTGTATGCAAAAAATTTAGTTACAATAGTTCCTCGCCCTAATAGTCATATTAAAAAATATAATTGAATTAAATGTTTTAAGTCTTTTTATTATAGAGTAATTCATGTGTATTTAGATCATATTCATATATTATAATTAAATTTCGATAGTTTGGTGTTTTAGTTATTTTGTTACTATTTATTATACTATAATTATATGTCTCATGTAAGTATTATTCTCTTAGGAAAATATAGATTCATGAATGAGGTTGATCCTATAAATACAACTAATATTCTTCAAAGAAAACTTATTCTCTTATAAACATTGATATACACGATTTATACAAAAATTCTAATTCTCGTACTGATTTAAGGGTCAGAAAGTATTTTACAGGTACGATCCCTCTTCAAATAATAAAGAACCCTTTCCAGACAATAGAAACAATGAAACCATTATTAATAAGAATAATTACAAAACATCCTATTTACTCTAAAGGTTAAATATATTTCGTTCCCAAGTAATTTTAAAAAATTATATTTTATCTCTAAATTAAATTATATAATTAATTTTCCCTTTCTTATGTGAAAATTTATATTTTTCCAACAAACAACATAGGGACTGTTTTGTATATGATAAACAAAATTTTAATTTTTTAATAAAAAAATGTTTTACATATGTTTTATAAAGTTTAAGGAAAAAATAAATATATAATTTAGTTTATGAACAAAACACAATATTTTAAAATAATTTAAAGATAAAAAAACATATTTAACCATATATTATTCTAATTAATTCATTAATTTAGTTGTGTTTTAATAAAATTTTAACTATGTTACAAAATTAAGATAATAGAGTTTAGTCAATCAAGCATATAGAATTAGTGTTATTAAAATGGGTTAGAACTTGCTTGTCAACCTTATCACCACAGGTCCAGGACAACTTTCAACCAGGTTCACTCGGTTTGAAACCATGGTAAACCAGGTTGGTTTATCAACCCACCTAGTTTAATTTAATTGTTTATTATTTTGTGTTTCAATATTATTAGTTAACATTTTTTATTGTTTTGTAAATGGGAATAAAAAAAAAGATGTTTCAAGAGAGAAAAGTATTCTAAATTTATTCATTCAAGACTCTGATCTTATAAATGGATAAATGACATAAAAATTATCAATATTATAAACTTATTTATTGGTGTTTTGAGCTTGCTTTTGGATTATATTTGAATTGTATGTTAATATTTTTATTTTTGGAGTTTAACATCATTTTAGAATGAAATTATTTAAATTACAAAAAAATTGTATTTTTTTATTAAAAAAAACTTGTAATTAAGTGAGTCAGTAAGCCAACCCATTTAACCCACCAACCCATGGTGGATCAGACCGAGTTCGAATTTTTTTCAACTCATTAATAAATAAACCGGGTTAAGTTGACTCATTAAGTAACCAATCCATAGTGAATCAGATAGCCATCTTCACAACACTAGAATGAATTAATACAATGATGACAACGGAACATTTAATAATGTTAAGATTCATATGGCGGAGTTTATATTTATATATATATATATATATATATATATATATATATATATATATATATATATATATAATAGTAGAGAGAACAACTTGTAATAATTTGGAATATTTAGGATGTGAGAACCGGTTGTTTGCAGCGAGAAAATTTCGTGGGTGTAATATCACCAATAGTAAGGACAATAATATTGGAGGAATTCAATTGTTCTTTAATTTTCTCTTTTAAATTAAAAAAAAAAAAAACCTTGATCGAATTGTGAAAATGACAAAGAAAAAGTGAAAATATGGAAACAGAAAATAACAAGAAAAATCTTGGTGCAATTGTGAAAACAGCAGAAAACGAAGTTAAAATGTGCAAACACCATGGCTTTGAGAATGTTTCCAACTCTTCCATTGGTAGTTAGGAAATGTAATAGTCTGGTTCTTAATCTCCACGAAAGGTTGTCTACTTTGAGATTGTGTAGGTTGTCGATGTTATGTGCTTACTATTATTATTATACAACTGAATCATAATCATGTGACTCTGATGCCTAATATTGGTTCACCCACCTCTTCTGAAAAATATAGATTTGGTTAGCCTTTTTGGGTTGATTCTACTATTGTAAGAAAGTTCAACACTTTGTTTCATTGGTATCGTTATACTTTTCCCAAATGCTTTCGGCATAACAAAAGTACCCTTCTTTACTTCAGTTAATGAATAAAACAAGAGACAAAATGAGTTTTTGGAGTCATCAATTCATCCCAAATGACCCTATTTTATGAAGATACTTTTATTTTTCAAAGATTCTTCATTTTTTAATTTAATTTTGTTATATTTCTTTTACCTCCCATGAAATTTTGGTTAATAAATCAACCATTGAACTAAGAATATGGATTCTTTTTTACCCTATGTAAGTTTTTCATCATGTATTTCGAGATAGTTGCAAAATCATATTATAATAGTAAAAGTAAATATTTATCCTTACATCTAACATTTTACTGTTAAGAAGGATTGAAATATACGTATTTGGGTATGGAGTTCTCAATTATGAACATTTGAATAGAAACCTTGTGTGGCTCACATATAATAAAATATATAAAGATGAAATATTTAATTTTTTCAACCAACCACATGATTGAAGATTCAATAGAAGAAAAATCTTGATTAAAGTGTTTGACCTTCTTGTTGAGTTGTTGAGACAAAACATGTTGAAAGTGACTCTTTTGATCTTTGGTTTCAATTTAATCAACTTAAAAAGATAATTTGAAAAGTGTTCAGAATTGTTTTGATTATTGTTAGTTTTGTAAGAAAGAACATTTTAATTTTTTTGTAAGAAGAACATTTTAATTTGTTAAAAGTGCGAATTAACTCAAATACTTGTTATTGTCTTTGTTTAAATTTATTGAAACAAAATTTTAATTAATTAAAATCACTTGAATATTAATATCTGTATGTAGTTCTAGTTTAATAAATGAAAAAAAAAATTACAATCTAATGGATTAAAATCACATAAATAAAATGTGGATATTATTGATTTCAACATATTAAAAGTTTGTTAACACATTAAAACTGAGACTTTTATTATTGATTTTTTTTATAGATTAAAATAGTTTTAGTCAACTAAAACTTACATATATAAATCAAACATAATACTTTCTAACCCACTTAATGAAATTGAACGTAATTTTTTTTTCATTGGTTGAAAAATACTTTTGTAAATTAGAGAGATGCTTGCTTAAGATCCATATAATAATAATAATAATACTAATAATAAATCTTAAAACTTTTATATTAGATTATTGATTCAAATTCTTTGATTTAGTAGCTTATATAAATGATTACTTCTCTTTCTTTTTTTATTTCATTATTGTGGTTAATATTTTTTAGATGATCTTATTTGATTTTTGTAGTGTGAGTGTGCTATGTTAGAATGAAGTTGCTCCTGTAAAATAAGGTTTAACTAAGTTTTAAGATTTGTAAGATTCAATATCTTTCGAATTTTGTCTCTTGTTCTTCTATGTGTGTAGCAAATACTTGAAAGATATAGATATTAATTTCATTGGTTTGAAAGAGTAATTATATGTAATTCTTTTATAAAAGTAAATCAGTATAAATTTTGTATCTCTCATTTGATTTATTCTTATTGGTATTTTTTTTTATCTTTTCAAATATTGAAAGAAATTCTAATACTACATGGTAAAACTAGTTTACAAACATTTTTCATTCGATTTAGTTAAAATTAATCACAAGCTTTGCAAAATTTATTTTTAATGCATTCTCTCTTTTGAACCTAGTTGTATTATTCTAAGAACATGAACTATTCAAATCTTTCTTGTTTATTGATCTTTACATGAATTTTGTGTGCATTGCACATATATATAGTGTGACTTGGTTTCAGTATAAAAATTACATATTTAATCATGAGTGTTGTGGAATAGTTCACAAATTCCATCAAAATCAACGATAGAATCGTTTAACTCATGCCAATAGTTTAAGAAGCTCTTCAACAAAATTACAGTGAGTCAATTTTTACAATAAGTAATTTGCGATCGAGTATAAATCATACACAATAAATTATGTAGTTCCATACGCATTATTATTGAAAAAATCATTATAATCAAATATATATACAATTTATATAATGAATGATTAATTAAGTCTTTAAAATAATTATTATAGAAGTGATTTTAATCCTACATTCACAATTAAGTAAATTGTGAGACTTAATGATGCATTTTGAATGCACCTATGATTTTCATTTTTAAAATAACACTCATGTCACTGTCCTTAAGATAATAAAAAATCTACATCTTTCTTCAATATTATTTCAATCAATCGAATATACTTATAATTTATATCATTTCTATGTTTTTCTCAATTCAAACCATTTGTTTTTCTCATTTTCCCTCCCTACTGGGTTGCTTAAAAAAAATAAAGCTTACACACCAAATTAATTATCAATTTAGCTGTTGTGAGTTGTATGGCTGTAACTTCCATATTCATCTATTTGCTTACTGATAAATAATGAGAGTTGCTTTTATTTTCTCGTATTGTTGAATCACAATGGAATTATATTCCTTATCTCAAAATAGTTTCCCACATTGCCCTTCATGCTAAATATGACAATCCTTTTTCATTTCTAATGCTCAAATTTCCATCACTCCTGTTTGCACATAATTCTAGACAAAATCTTGAAGCTTTTTTTGGATATTTTCTTAGAAATAAACTCTGCCATTATGACACCATTTTCTCACAACTGTTTAATAAGATAATATAATCTGGGCCACAATGGAATAAATATATGGACACAACTTTTAATTCAAAAAGGAAAAGTTCAAGCCGATTGAGATACGAGAGCAAAAATATTATAAAGATATTTGTAATTTATTTACTGATAAAATGGATTTAATTTATCATAAATAACATATATAAAAAGCAATTTTTACATTAGTGACAACAATAGCTTATCCTAATAACAAACTAAAGTTATACTAAACAAAATATTAAAAAACAAATAATATAAACACATTATCAAATAAAATAAAAAATTACTAAGGTGAGGTTTAAACTTGGGGAGCTTGCTTGAAAACGTGTAGAGATTGGAAATGAAAGAAAAGCGTGTGTGAATAAAGGGTGCTTTAAACTCAAAAGAAGAAGAAAAGCATAAGAAAAATGTAGTTTTTCCGTAGATGAGGAAAAATTGTTTTGTAGTGGCGGAGTAACAGTGCACTCCCGTGTAAGTAAACAATAAGATAATGAAAATAAAATATGTAATTATAAAATTATGAAATATAAAATTATTTAAATTAAAAATTATAAAATTATAAAAATAAAAAATTTAAAAAATTATAAAAATATATAATCTCATAATTATGAAAATTATAAAATACGAAAATATAAGATTATAAAATTATAAAACTATAAAATTAAAAAATCATAATTATGAAAATTTTAAATTATTATATTATGACAATATAAGATTACCAAATTGTAAATTTTTTATTTTTATAATTTTATAGTTACATTTTTTATTTTGTATTTTATAATTTTATATTTTAAATTAAATTTAATAAAATTTCATTAAGTACAGTAAATTTTGTAGATAGATCTCATCATCATGATCTTTATAACAAAATGTTATAACGATATTTAAATAGGATAACAATGCAAGATGATTATAACTTCACATAATTCATAAAAAAATATTTAACTATTAAAAATTTTAAAATTTAAAACTCAATAAACCACAAAAATTTAATAAAAACTAAGTTAAAATTTTTTAAATTTATGAGAGATCCAAAACATAAATTAATTAAACTTAAATAATATATACAAGAGTGTGTGTTTGTAGAATACATAAGTCGGTATAAGGTTTGTCTCCATTTCAGAACTCATCTAATGAAGATTATAGGCTCCTCTAGGACTATATATTATATAACATTCATGAGAAAAATAATCAAACGGGTTTTAAAATATTGAAATAAAACATGTATTGTAACTTGTGAGCATTGTGGATTGAAGGGACT
Source organism: Vigna radiata var. radiata (assembly GCF_000741045.1). Taxonomy (NCBI): domain Eukaryota; kingdom Viridiplantae; phylum Streptophyta; class Magnoliopsida; order Fabales; family Fabaceae; genus Vigna; species Vigna radiata. The sequence goes on along the minus strand of NC_028359.1, from coordinate 19,581,710 downwards.
TAATGAACATGTGACTGTCGTGGAAAGTAATAAGGTGAACAATTGATTTGCAAGAATAGTAGCCCAATTGCAATGATGTCAAAAGAATGGCTTACACATTTTTTTTTCAAAAGAAATTGAATCCACACAATGTGTCTAGGAGAAAACGGTCATCCACTTCTGCAATAAAATCAAACTTGTTGAAAAACAGGTAGATTTCTTTTTATACTAAAAGGGGGAGTGAATTGGTGTTTTATCAAAAACAAAATCTTTTTGCAATGTTGATATCAAAGTATAAAATTTTTCAAACTTTCTTGAAATGCAAGTAATGAAAATTTGTGTGTAGTGGAAAAACGTAATTGACTGCATTAAATTTAAAGTCTATTGGAAATTAAAAGTGCAGGGATAAAGAAAAGCAAACACTGCTTTTATACTGGTTTGGCCAACAATGCCTACATCCAATGTCCTTCCAACCCAGGAAGCAAATGCACTATATGGTTGCGGTTTTTACAACAAGGAATTTATAGAAGACCTCCACGTCAAAAATATAAATCTCCTCTCTAACCCTTAACCAAACTATAGGCAATAACAACAGCAAGAAATGCAGCAAGAATCCCCTCTTCTGCAATCTGCCAACCACTCTGAACAATCCTCAGAATGAACTATCCCTTGTAATCACAACAAGTTCAAAACCATCAGTCTTTACGGATGCCAAGCCAAAATCAAATCAGTTGTCTTCAAGGATGCCAAGCCTTGTGTGATCAAACCAGAAGCACCTTCTTTGTGCAGAATATGATTGAACTAGGTGTGCGCAATCAGCCTCCCTTTGAATCTCTTTCAAGAAAGATCACCACCGTTTTCTTGGAGAATTCTTGGAGATCTCTAACTGGAGAATTCAATCTGAAACAGAAATGAAAATGTTAGATCATTAAAAGTCTCTGAACAAAATCGTGTACAGCCTATTTATAGATTTCTGTTAAACAGATAGTCTCACAGTTGAATATGCTACTAATATAGTCGATTGGATTATGACACTTATAACAGTTCAGTCAAACTGGTAGCATATAGTCAACCAAAAATAAAACACATTTAACACAGTTGACCAAGTCATCAATGCTCAACTAACTTTTAAACATATAGCCGTTGGAGCGTAAGAGCATAACAGAATTTCAAACCAGACACATAATACAGTCGAATGTGTTACACACATAGTCGACTTCAACATGCAAAACATTTTGAAATTCTTTTCTTCTCAAAATTTCATAGAGCACTGATTCTTAAAATTTGTACAAAGATTTAGCATAATCGAATCTATTAGTAATGGAGTCGACTACACTATAACTTTGTCACACAATGATAAGTTCATAAAAGTGCTTGTGGTTTTCAGCTTTAAAACATGTGCAGTAAAACATATATAATGATGCATTGCACATAGCACATAAAGCACATAAACATGTTCAGCAGATATATCAATCAATCAACATAGGAACATGTAACACAATTCATAAACATGTTCAACAGATATAACAATCAATCAGCATAAGAACATGTAATTCATCAACAACATATGCGTGTTATTAAGCAATGTGTTGTCATCATAAAAAACTATATTGATATAGAAATTGTGTTTTCAACAATGTCAACAAAACTATCAATTAATTTTTTTTTTTTGTTATTTCCTTGTCTCTTGTCTCTCTCTTGTTGTTGGTAAGGTTCCCTTGACAAGTTCACAACCGGAACCAATGGGCATCTGAGAGGAAATGGGATTCATTTCAATAGCAATTGTATCATCATTCACCTTATTTCATGCATGCGGAATTTTACAATAGGAGAACCCTATAATAATTTCTTTTTGTCTCTTTTACAAAAGGTGTCTCGCACTGATTAAGGGACTTAATCTTCTCCAAGTTATGAAAGATAAAGAAGAATAAAGCTTTTTCAACTAAGTTTCCTCTCTTCACAAGAGTGGAGAATCAAATTCTAGCCATTTACTTGATGTACAAGAACCTTTTATTATTATCTAAACCTAACTTGATTAAATTCTTATATAAAATAAAATGAGACACACAAAAATGAAACATGCATAAATAAATAAATATATTTTTTATTAAATTTTGATATAAACTAAGTTAAGAAAAAAAAAACATACATAACTATATAGAGAGAGAATAGAGAGAATAATCTAAGTGTGACTCTAAGTTTCACATTAAAAAGAAATGACAAAGTTAAACACCATATAAAGAAAAAGACCCATAAATCCAATGTCTCTAGATTTTAGGTTAAAATTTGTGTCAATCTCTTAAGTGAGTTAAACTTATCTCACATATATATAATTTCTCCCTAAATTTCTCCTTGAAAAGAAAGAAAAAAAATATTCATACGTAATATCAAAGTTAATGGTTAGTCCAAGTCTCACATTGCCAAAAATGACAAAGTTAAATGTTATACGAGAAAAAGGATCCAAAATTCAATGTCTCCAAGTTTTGGGTTAAAAATGGTGTCAATCCCTTACATAGGTTGGAGTCAAGTCACATATGGATAATCTCTCTTTAATAAACCCAAAAAAAGAAAAAATCCATCAATATACATGTGCACTATACAAAAATTTAAATATAAAAAAATAATGAAACTTGTCATGTTTTTCCATAGCATGGTAAGGACATTATGTTGAAAGGATCTTTGTCTCCTAAAATCTCAACAAACCTTAAATTTTCCCACTAATGTAATATAGGGGTCAACCAAGGATCAATCCGTGGACTTGGTACTTATCAAGTTTAGAATAGCCTAATTTTATTAAAACAAAGTGGGGAAAATAATATGTAAAATCAAATCTACAGAACAATGCATTATTTTCTATCCTAAATGCAAGAAATATAACCTAAACTACTGAACATTTTTACTTTTATAAATCAGTAATAAAACCTAAAATCAAGAATCTAATTACACGATGCAAAGATCAAATGGGTAATCACCTATATGAATGAAAGACAACATTATAGAATGGACTGTAAAATAAGAGACTAAATCTAGAATTCACAAAACAAATAAAAAAAAAGATTAATCTGCAATTATCACGAGAAAAACATATCAGAACAAATTCTATTTACAATTATCACTATAGCTACTAATGAATTAAAGACATAAGCACAAACAGTAAAAGCAAAGGTAAATTTAAAGAAAGGAAAATGAAAATATCCTATACCTAAACTACGTGTTATTATATATCAAAAGGTAAAAAGAAAAATTGAAAAAAATAGAATAAGAGACAATCAAAGAACTAAGTACAGTAAACTAAATTGCATGAATCAAAGAAGTAATCGGCAGGAATCAAAATTAAAATAGCAAGAAACTTAAAATCGTGCAAGGAAAATAAAAGAACATCACTGTATTGAACAATTGAAAAACTGAAATACAAGAATTCAAAATCACAAAAGGGAACCTTCCGGCCTGTCACCCACGAGAGATCCCTCCGCGAAGTCAGCAGCAAAGAACAATGTATCTACGTATCTACCCTCAATGAAAGCTTTAAAGAAATCTACTCTAAAGCGAGAGAATGAAAACCTAAGCTAAGCACACCATCTATCACCCAGTGCACATACTATTCTCATTACAAAACTCCCCTTTATATAGGGCAAGATCGAAAACAGAAAAAGAAAGAAAAGGGGGAAAAGGGAAAGAACCAAAAACTGACTCAGAAGCTTCACGCTCTCATTCTTCAACTAACTTTGAACCTAGTCTCCAACCGTTCCAGCTCAGCACGTGCTTCTATTCTGCTTTCAATCCGATCGATCTTGTGGGCTCTTCCTTTGGACCGAGACACCTTTATTTAGCTTCCTTTCTTGATCCATGGAGCTCACATCTGGTTCTGCTCTGCTTCTTCTCATTGTGCTTGATGAACCCTGGCGAAGGTTGAGAGAATTGGGGAAAATCTTCTTCGCGAGCCCTAGGTCTTTTGCACAAATGAATTGCAAATTAGAGATCCAGCAACTTTTCCATTTGAGCAACATGAAACATTATGTTTCATTAAACCAGCAAAATGCACACCTTCATCCCATTCTTTCAATTCAGCGCTAGCCCAAGATGTCCAATGCAACATCGTTTTAAACGAGTGAAACCAACAGCAACCCAATTTCATTCCAATCAGCCTTGGCCCAATCAATCTCAGCCAGTCATTCTATTCCAGTCCAATTGCTTACAAAGATTTGATCTTGCAAAATAAAATAAAAGCCTAAAAGTTATTTATTTTCTTTTGAACATTTTTATAAAAAAAAAATACTTATTTATTTAAAAACATATTTATTTAACTAAAAAGACAAAATTAACACTATTTTTACAAAAACTTATTTTTATCCTATTTATACTAATCTACCTTAATTCTAAAAAATTAAAAACTAAAATGGCCTAAAAACATATTACTAACCCACAAAAATGAGGAAAATTTAGGAGTTATCACATTATAATTGGTTATAATTAAAATTATAAAGACCTAGAAAATGACATTTTAAGATTGATAGTAGTTTAAAAATAATGAGACTCAATTATTATTTTTTAATATTAGAAGGTTTTAGTATAAATAATTTTGTTATAAACTAGTTTCATTATTTTAAAACACATGATCTCTCTAGAAACTACTTTTGTAGAGTTATCTAACTTCTCTTTAAGAGTTCTCCCTCCTTGTTCACCTCTTTACAGATCTGGGACTATTGAAATGATCCTCGCAACGAGCTCTTTAAGTTGGATCGATCAATTTCTCTATTAGTATAAGTTAGTTTTGTATTGCTTTTCTCTCAGTCCAATCTGTTTTTCTTTACATGCAGTCTCCTTTTGGTTGCATGTGTCATTTAAGTCATTAATGTGAGTCTTTGTTGGTTAGTGATCATAGTAGTATATCTTGATCATTCTTGTGATATTTCTATCTGTAAATAGAGCATCTTGTGAGCTTGGAGGTTTGTATGTTGTTTTAGAGCTTGTTAGGCAATTCTACCAGGTAAGGAAAGCTAGTATGTTATTTTAATTGTGCTTATATGTTGATATTTACATTGCATATGGATTTTGTGACATATCGGATGTATAAATTGTTGTTGAATCTGTGTAAAATATCTGTGTAAAATACTATAGAGATGATGATTGATGTTGAATGAGTGTTGTTGTATGTGTTTCAGAAAAGAATAAATTGTGGTTTCACATGGAAATTGAATGATAAAATTCTAAATTGAGCAATTGTTCTGATTAGTATTAACTAAAGACTTGTTCATAGTTGTTTGAATCAAAGAAAGAAGTACATGTACCAATTAGGGTCAATTAATCAAGCTAGATCCTTCCTATTCAATTTCTAGATTTCTGATATATCATGGAGTAGTGGCCAAGGGATTTTGAGCGTCAATGCCAAAAATTCAAGTTAGTGGCCATTTCGCAATAGGATGTTGTGCGGTGATTCCGTTGGATGTGCTCAAGTCATTGAGCTCTAGTGACCATGACATTAAGCGTTGGTTTTCACTTCTGAGTGCTCTTAAGTTAGAGAATTCTAGGGATTGAAAACACTGAGTTCCAATTTGTACCGTTGATTGCTCCCATGACAGTGAGCCTCTATGTGCACTAGCATTGAGCGCACCCTAGTACTATCATTGAGCGTCAGTCTGTGTTGTGTTATCCTTTGATGTTTTTCGTCATCTATGGTTTGTGCTCTTTTGGTTTTTGCTTTTCATGTGATTATTAGTGTGATTCAAAGTTGAAATGGTATGATTAATGGAGGAATTGCAGGGTATATCCAGGCCAAGAAATCCTATTGTATGTGTGTTTCACTAAGGTGTGCATTGAGGTAAGGATTGTTTCATTTTTTTGTAGTCATCCTGAACTCTTCTAATCATTCATACTCAAGTAAAGGAGAATGATTAGGTAGTGAGAGTGGTCGGAGGTCCTGTCATAAGGATGACCCAGGGTTCTTATGATCGTGATCAGGACTAACTTTGTGTGTCAACTTAGGTAGAGCAATATTTTTATCACCACAAGTACATGGCTTTACTAGTCTGGCTCAAGGGTACTATCCAGATAAATTGAGTTCTAGAAGAGTTTTGGTTTCATGTATGTCTTTTTGTGATAATTGAATGACTCATTGTATTCTAGATGTATGTTATCTTTTTTTTTTTCAACTAGTTTACCCTGTTGTGTATTTTGTTATTGTTGTGTTGTGTAAGACCCTAGAAATTCAAAATGTAACAAAAGTTCAAGTTATAGTGTAAAATATAATGTTGTCAAGTTAAGATGGTTTACTATTTTAATTATAAAATTTTGTACATTTTAAATTTTTAGTTAACTCTTTTTTCATTAGATAGTAGACTCGAAGAGCTTTGATTCGAGTACTCACATACATAATTCTGGCTTCGGGAAAGGGTTCAATCGGGCTGCTAAAGCTGTGATAACAGCTTCCACTCGCTTGGACTCGCTGGAAGACTCGCTTGGGCTAGCTACTGACATGGCAGGTCAGTTTTTCCTCCAAAAAGTGTCCGACAACGCTGAAAAAGTTGTCTGGAACTTTTCCGTTCGCTCGAGCGAGCTTGGTAATTCGTTGGAGCGAGCCTGGAAAATCAAGATTCTTCTAAAAAGGCGTCGAAAGCAAGAAAAAGTTGTTGGGAACTTGGGACTCGCTAGCAACTCGCTTGAGTGAGCTAGCCCTTTCGCTCGAGCAAGTGGATTCGTTAGAGCAAATTAACCTTGCGTTCTAAACGCGTTTTGGCTATTTAAAGTGACATTCTAGGTTTTGTAAGGTTCAGAAACCGAACCTGAGACCAGAGACGCTACAACCTTGGACCAAAGAAGTTCCAAAGTAGAGTTTAGAGACACGAGAGAAGATTCTAAGAGGGGAAAACTCTTGTGAAACGATCTTTGAGGAGAAAACTTAGGAGAAAACCGTAAGAGGAACTAACTTTGAGCCTTTTGGGTTTCTATGTATTCTTAATCCGTGAATATGTTAGAAAATTTGAATTTGTTCATGATTTTGGGGTGACATTATGCCTTGATGATATAATCAGAATTTGAAATGGTTGTGAAATGGATTCATGTTTCTGTTTTGTGATTTTCGAATCGGTCAAAGATTCTAGAATGGAATTTTGATTCTGTTTTCTTTTAATTACAAATTGTGATGACGTATTGTATGAACTTTAGTTCTAGAATGTTGGGCTTGTGATTTTGAACGTGAATATTGCATGTATGTATAGTGAATATGTAGAATCTGAATCTATGGGTACTGGTTAATGGTTGATTTCATGATACCTGATGATGTGTGTGAGATTGAACTCTGAAAATGAGTTTTATGAATTTAGAACATGGAATTTTGATGCGAATGAATATGTTTGATTTCTGTAATGATGTTTGATGAATTTTGATGGTTTTGGAAGCCTATAATGTTAGGAATTGGGTGAGTAAATCGTTAGGATTGATTAGGATAGGAAGTGTCGTGATTCTGGAATGGCGCAATCGCTTGATGTTAAGACTCCGACAAGTGTACCGAATCGTATCAAGTAATATAATTGGTAAAATCAAGTATCGTTTTCCCTAGAGACTTACGGCCTAGACAGACATGTGAATTCTTGATTAATTAAGACTTGAGAACAAAATCATTTGGTTTATTGTGCAGAAAGTAAACATGAATGCAAGTTTTGATCAATTAATAAGAAAAATGCACAGGTGATTGGTTTGTAAAATATGAAATGATTATGTTGTTGGGGGTTTCAATTTCTCCTATCCACTCTCATGTATTTATGAATTCGTCTTCTTCATTAATGTTAATGTCACTTTCTAATTTACTTTAAACCCGTGTCTCGGCGAAGAAAGTCTATCCTTAATTACTAGTTTACAATGTCTTGTCTCCCTAGTAATCAATTCTGCATTACATACGCACAGAAGCTTAAGGAAACCAAAACACATATCCCTATGTCTAGGCAATACTGCTTTTGGGAGAGATTCCCCATATCTAAATTTCCCCGTATGTGTCCATATCGACAAAATCAATTATCATGCTATGAATGAGTTAAACAAAGCAATGCATAGAGTATAGAGGAAAAACCCTAACAATTAATGAAAGAAGCATTTATAATATAAATCAATTCAATACATGAGAGTTTCAAAGGATTACATTGTTTCCACCAACAACAAATAGAATTTAGTTCTCCATTAGCATGGTGAAACTAGATGAATAATGGAAAAGAATGAAAGATAAAACCGTAAAAGTTGAAGATAGGAGCTTCCGCATCCAAATCTGCCTCTAAAGGGTGAAAAGGAGTGTTTATGTGTCTCTTTTTGCCAAAAGATACATTCTCTAAGGCACTTGGGTCTTAAATAGATCATAAAAATAATAGAAAACAGGTCCAAGCCCACGTCGTCGGTGCTCAGTGCCCTAAGTGAGGTGCCCGGGCAAGCTTGCGAGAGGATGGCACTGAGGGCCCCTTAGAGGGCGCCTAGGCGTGATCTGTGGCACTTAAAACTGGCACTTAGCGCCCCTAAAAGGGCGTCCAGGCTTTGGACAACAACTTCTGGCGCTCAGCCACCCTAAAGGAGCGCCCAAGCCTTGGCAGATTTTTTCAACACTGCGTTTTTTTCTCTTTTTCTGCAGTTATGCTCGCTCCTTAAGTTCTGACTCTGTAATACTTTTACTCGTCTTCCAAATCACTCTATTAACCTACAAAATTAAGGGAGTTTAGTAATAAAATCATTAAGTATAACCTCAATTCTCTTATTCACAAAACTAACACAAAAACATGAGTTAAAGCAAATTTCTAAGTCAAAAAGGGTGCATTTAGCATCAAAATAGAATAACAGATAATGGTATTTTCAACCGTTATCACTTGAGCCCTAAGGAAAACGGAAATATCAAAGGAGAGTGAAATCTGATTTGGGGTTTTAAAAGCCCTAATTACAATTCTGCCCTTCATATGGGTCTCTCCTAAATGTGCCCAAAAATGGGCCCAACTAAATTATAAAGAGAAATTAAAAACAAATGTTGATGTAGAAAATAATAAATGATGTGGCAACCCTTTTGTTGTCCCAAATATGGTTCCAAAATTGTCCTACAAATAATAATTTGAATAATTAAGCCTAAATAATTCAAATTAATTAAAATAAGTGTAGAAATGGAAAGGCCTTATTTCCCAACCAAGAGGGGGAGTGAATTGGTTTGTATTCAAAAAAATTTTCTTTTCTAAACCTTTGGAAAATCTTTAGCACTTTCTTGAAATGAAAGCAAATAAAGAATATAATGCAATAAAATAGATAAGAGATAGAAAGACAAACACCATGTTTTTATACTGGTTCGACCTCAATGCCTACAATCAGTTTCCTTTCAATCAACCTGAGATTAAAAGTCACATCATTATATAGATTGAGTTATACAACAAGAATTACAGGGACCTTCTCTCAATGCAATCTCCTCTCCAACTCTAAATCTAATATAGAAAACAACAACACAGAAAGAACAATCCTCTTTCTGTAGAAACCCTTTGAGACACCCCTTAAAGAAACCAGAAACTCATGTTCTCTTCTTGGCCACCGGCAACAGGGAAAGCACAATCCACAGATTGCAAAATCAAAACTGATCTTGGTTTAGAACACCTAAGAGTGCGGATGATGATCAGTCAATGAAAGTACACAACAATTCCTTTAAAATTCCTTTAAATCTTCCAAATTACACGCTTCTTGATTCTTTGAGAAAAAAAACCCCTGCAATTTCTTATCTCAACAAACTTTTATCAAATTATAATGATGAAAAGATCAAAAGTCATTTCTTTGCAGAGAGTTATGCGTCAATATATAGTTTTCTCAAGTCTGACACTTTAATCGATTACAATATGAATGTAATCGGTTAAGCAATTTTCACTACTATACCAAAATTACACCAAAATATATTTAACAAATTACGCAATTAATGTAATCGATTGCACAATTAATATAAGTCAAAACAATTCAAAATATGACCATTATGGTAGTTAAGACTTAACAAGAAAACAATTTTCAGGGTGCACAAGATTTAACCGATTAAGAAATGTTACCAATAAGGGAGTATTGGTAAAACCTGAAGACAAGTTTTGATGATGTTACAAATTATAATTCTTGTTTTTAATAGGAAAATACTTAAAAAGCAACTTGTAGTTTTCGAATGTAGTAGGAAAATGATAAACATTGTAATTTCTACTGATATAATCGATTATGGACTTGCTATAATCGATTATCATATGTTTTTGAACTACAATAATCGATTATCATGAAGCAATAATCGATTATCACAAGTCACACTTGAATAATCGATTATCACCTCAAATAATCGATTATCACTTTTTGAATTTTCTATAACGGACTTGAATAATCGATTATCACTTACAATAATCGATTATTCATGGCAGTTGTGAGCTGACCTTTGGCATTCAGTGTGCTTGGCTATTTAAGTGATTTTTGAAAGCTTCAGAACTCAACTTTTGTGTAAACTGAGAAAGCTTAGAACACTGAGTAGTCAGAGGAACGTTCTTGAGAGCTTTTGTTTACTTTGTTCCCTTGCCTGGTCTTGTGAAAGGATAGGCTTACGTATCGTGTACCGATAGTCGAAGTGGACTCTCTTCAAGTTGGCAAGGTTCTCTACCTGGTCTTGTTAAAGGAGAAGCTCGTGAATCGTTTGTCGATTGCCGGAGCAGGTTCTCTTCAAGTTGGTAGAGTGGTTCCTTTCATTCTATTTATGTACCTTTTATTGTAATCTGTTAAATCATTTTTAGTGGAACTATTAATCACTCTTTGTAGTGATTAACGACTGGACGTAGATTCTGTTGAATCGAACCAGTATAAAAATCCTTGTGTGCTTTTCTTATGCCCTACACTCATTTTACTTTAACGCACATAAACTGCTTGGTAAATTTTCTGAAAGAAAATTGTTTTTATAAAAAAGGCTAAAATCGTTTC
>NC_028359.1:19566854-19568377 GCF_000741045.1 Vigna radiata var. radiata | reverse complement strand
CTGCATGTCAAAAAGGTAAACAAACTAAATCTTCATTTTCTTCTAAAAGCATGATTTCAACATCAAAACCCTTAGAACTTTTACATATGGATTTGTTTGGACCATCTAGAATTAANAGTTTTGGTGGAAATTACTATGCTCTTGTAATTGTTGATGACTATTCTAGATTTACTTGGACTTTCTTTTTAACGCTGAAAAGTGAAGCTTTCAAAGCATTTAAAATTTTTGCTAAACGTATTCAAAATGAGAAAGATTTGAAAATTAAAATTTTGAGAAGTGATCATGGTGGTGAATTTGAAAATGAATCTTTTGAAAAGTTTTGTGAANAACATGGCATTACACATAATTTCTCTGCACCTAGAACTCCGCAACAGAATGGTGTTGTTGAAAGGAAAAATAGATCACTAGAAGAATTAGCTAGAACACTTATGAGTGAATCTAATGTGCCAAAATACTTTTGGGCTGATGCGGTAAGCACTGNTTGTTATGTGTTAAATAGAATGCTTATAAGGCCAATTTTGAAATTAACTCCTTATGAATTATTGAATGGTAGAAAACCAAACATATCACATTTGAAAATCTTTGGATGCAAATGTTTTGTCTTAAACNATGGAAAAGATAATCTTGGAAAGTTTGATGCAAAATCTGATGAAGCAATCTTCCTAGGATATTCATTAACTAGCAAAGCTTATAGAGTGTTCAATAGAAGAACANTANTTATTGAAGAATCTATGCATGTTGTCTTTGATGAGATTGTCGACCTTGAGGGAAATCCTCTTGAGTCAAATAAACCCATTTCAGGTGATGAGGATTACTTAAGAGAAGCTCTTGAAGAGATGTATNTAAATGAAAATTATCCTCCAGAACTTCGAGAAACGCCCCAAGTTGTTGATTCCAAAAGCTATCAACAACCAAGAGGACTATCTTTGGACAACATCATAGGAGATATATCAAAAGGGGTAACCACTAGACGTAATTTAAATAATTTTTGTCTAACTGTTGATTTTGTATCACAGGTGGAACCTAAGAATATAAAGGAAGCTCTTCAAGATGACAAATGGTGCATTGCCATGCAAGAAGAGCTAAATCAATTTGAAAGGAATGATGTTTGGGAACTCATTCCAAGACAAGAAGAATTNCAAGTCATAGGAACCAAATGGGTATTCAGGAACAAGCTTGATGAGGATGGAAACATCACAAAGAATAAAGCAAGACTAGTTGCAAAGGGCTACTGTCAAGAGGAAGGTATTGATTACGATGAAACTTATGCACCAGTAGCCAGGTTAGAAGCAATTAGATTATTACTTGCATATGTTTCTTTAATGAAATTTAAGCTGTATCAAATGGATGTTAAAAGTGCATTTTTAAATGGTTTTATAAAAGAAGAAGTTTATGTTAGTCAACCTCCTGGTTTTGAAGATTTCAAATTTCCTGATCATGTTTACAAGTTGAAAAAGGCCCTTTATGGTCTTAAACAGGCACCTAGGTCTTGGTATGAAAGACTTAGTACCTTTTTGATTGAA